>NC_088920.1:46775000-46892500 GCF_038396675.1 Hydra vulgaris | reverse complement strand
ATATATATATATATATATATATATATATATAGGTCTATAAATGTTGGCTTGGTACATTAAGGTAAAAAATGATTCTTTTGCCAACATATATGTCACTTTTAATTACTTTTGACTTTCGTCCAACATTTCTGTGTTGTCAGAAAGTTATAACCTTTAATTTAATTACAAATTAATCGTTTTTTTTAAAACGTTTTTTTTAAAACTGCAAAAAAGTAAATTTAATTGGAAGTTATCTGTCTAATTTACACTTATCTAATGGATAAGTGTAAATTAGACAGAGCTAAGTCAAAAGTAAAAGTAATTTCAAAAAATGCAGATTCAGAAGAGAAGACACAACTATTTTGCATTGGTTTAGATGGAAAGATAGATAAGAATACGAAAATGTACTTAAATTAAATAATTTTGAAGGAAAAAATTTTATAACAAAATATTTTGCTGCAGAGCATCAACTTACGTTTACACATGGGAATGGACAATCTCATGGGATCTACTTGATAATCAGAACAATACCCATTATTGGTGCTACTGGG
Source organism: Hydra vulgaris (assembly GCF_038396675.1). Classification (NCBI taxonomy): domain Eukaryota; kingdom Metazoa; phylum Cnidaria; class Hydrozoa; order Anthoathecata; family Hydridae; genus Hydra; species Hydra vulgaris. The sequence continues at coordinate 46,891,970 of NC_088920.1, read as the reverse complement.
GATGTTCTTGCTTTGAGACATTTAGTGTACTTGAAGAAATGACAGCCTGGAGAGCATCCATGCTATTCTTTAAGACAATACTGCATCAAACACAGGTTGGAGGAGTGGCTAGGTGGTTAATCTAGAAGAGTTAATAGGAAGGAAACTTCACACAATAGGTTGTAGCCTTCATCAGAATGAACTCCCACTAAAAGCCCTTTTTAAAAAGTTAGATGGAAAAACAAACATTCCACAAAAACTATAGACAACCTCAAGTAGAGTTTGAAGCAATTCAAACTTTTATCACTTATATTTCAGATGAGATATTAAAAGATATTAGTCAAGATCAAAGGCTTCTTTACGAATATTCTAAAGGTATTGGATTAGGTAAAGTAGATGACAAATTGGCTAATTGTAAAATAGGTCCACTGAATCATGCTCGATAGTTAATCCTTTCTATATGAATTCCTTGTTTATACACTCAAAATGTTTCTCTTAACACAAGTCTGAAAAAGCGTTTTTTTTAATTATTCACCTCCCCAAGGCCAAGAGGGCCACTACAGTCTAGGAGGCTACTTTTTGTGGTTACAACCCTCTCTCAACTCTATAACTCCAAAACACGAACCTCGACAAGCAAGGCGGAGATACAAGTTGAGTGCGGTACCATCAGGGATGTGGTGGGGATTAAACTCGGAACTTCTAGCTTATGAGGCTTTACCCCTACACCACTAACAGCTTACCCATTATATTGTTAAATTTTATGCTCTATCATGGTTTCAAACAAAGAAATCTTCCAAATTGCAAGATTCTCCCAGATTCTGTTTTTCACTATTAATCAATTGAATCTTATTAAGTTTGATGATGTAAACAGAATTATAAAAAAAAACATTTAAGGTAATGCTTTCTGTTTGATACCTGCAAACTTTCTCTACGCAATGGTCAAAAATGATGATGAGCAGATCAGAACTCTCAGATTTGATAATACTCACTCTCATAAAACAGTAAACTTTTTGAAATTAGTTTTTTTATTTATAATTTATCAGGGAGCTGTATATAAAACTTTTTAAAAAAATGCATTGTGCTTTATTATATAATAAGTTTTAACTAAGGTTAATTAGTTTTTTTTTGTTTTTAGCAAGTTTTTTGAAAGTAAGGATAATTTTTTTTAGAAGCAAAAGCAGTGAAAATAAAATCCCTTATCTAAATTGGAATGCTATGAGCTGGGTCTCTGATTGATATTGCTGACCTTGCTTGTATTGAAATGGAGCCACCAACTACAAAAGAATTTTCTGATGAAGATATTTACACATTCATTAAAAATAAAATGAAACCTAATATTCAAGACCTCCCCTCTCATTCCAAGGGCGTTGAGAGGTGTGTCAAATAAGTTTATGAAGCTTCTAACACCATAAATGGATTTGAAGTCATAAATCTATACTAACAAAACTACTTAGCAGAAAAATGCTTCAAAGTTTTTTGTCAAAAGGACATTATTCTCAGCCATAAGATGATTTATTTGCTTAACTTGCTTGTTACATTCTTAAAATAGATTTTTTTTAGATTTAGACTTAAAATAGATTGGATTTTATTGACAACAAGTAAAAAATTTATACTTAAATATAAATTGGACTTATAAATTAAAAAAACAATAAACCGTATTAGGAAATTTTTATTTTGCAAATATTTGAGTTATTCTTTGGTGTGTCAAATTTATTCGATCAAAATTTTGTCTGAACATATTGAAAAGTATAAAACCACAAGCAAGTTAATATTTTTATAGCAAAAGGTGTTTGACTAAACACCTTTAACTTTTTTTTTTTTTTGTTTTATATATAAATAGTTATATATAAATAAGGTACTGAAAGGTGTATTTATATATATTGTTTTATATATAAATACGCCTTTCAGTACCTTAGTCATTACAAAATTTAAAAAAAAGTGAAAATTGACCTACCCTAATCTTATATATATATATATATACATACATACATACATACATATATATACATATACATAAATAAATATATATACATGTATACATACATATATATACATATACATAAATAAATATATATACATGTATACATACATATATATACATATACATAAATAAATATATATACATGTATACATACATTAATATACATATGCATATACATATATATATATACATATATATATATATATATATATATATATATATATATATATATATATATATATATATATATATGTATATATATATATATATATGTATATATATACGTATATATATGTATATATATATATATATACATATATATATATATACATATATACATGTGTGTACTGCAAATAGCAATATGCAGTGGCATTAGTACATAAATTGACTGAGGATTTAGGATCAGACAGGCTACAGATTTTTGAAGACAAAATTAATAGTAACAAAATTTTTACTTTCTTTAGCTTTTTCTCTTTTTTTTTCATAGTTTTTTTAAAATTTACTTTTAGACTTTACATAAGTGTAATAATAAATATTTACCCACTAAGAACCTGAAGCTTTAATTTCAGAAACAAAACTTTTAAAACCTGTGTAACTGTAATTCAAACATTAGGTTCAATACAATTTAAAGTTTGACAATTTTTTACACTTGCCATTTAAGTATGTTCTACAAACATTTTGCAAATTAATTTAAAGTTTAAATCAACTAATAAAAAGTTTTCTTTTGGTTATGGCCTCCCTTCCACTGCCAATCATTAGCTTCTTTAAACAATACCAACACCTTTTTAAAATATAAGTGCGAACTTTATAACTTAATTTTTTTCTTGTTTTTCTGTGAGGCTGTAGTCTTTTTTTTTTTTTTTTATAAAACACGGTAAATATTTCATTAAAGATTTTATATTTTAAAAATATATACCTTTTTTAAAAATTTTGTATTTTCTTTTTTAAGCTGATGTGTTGATAATTAATTCATCTTTGGACCAACCAATGAAAATCATTCTAGCCAATTCACGAGCTGTTAGATACTGTACAGTGATTGCTGCTCCAAAAGTTTTAAAGATAGAATGGTTTCTTAATGGAGTACCAATATCCTCTCAAAATCTTACTAATGTTGTTTTAGAGGATGGCTTTTCTCATAATATCATAGAAAGTTTGTTGACATACAACTCTGTACAGAAAACAGATGCAGGAAATTTGTCATGTATTGCAACAAACGAGTTGAGTAAAAACTTAATGTCATCTATTATTATAGTGCAATGTAAGTTTGTTTAAATATTCAATTTTTTTTTACCTATAGTTAATTAACTTAAAGTTAATAACTGAAATTTAGTTTTTAATTATTTTCAACTTTAAAATTATTAGGCTATTCCTTAAAAGGATTTTCTACATAAGAGAACATTTTTACATTCTTTTTCTTTAATTTCTTTAAAGTTATGCAAAAAAACATAAGTATGTTAATGTTTACTTATTGCTGCTGTGCTTCTATTAAAACAATTTTAAAAATAGTGGAGATTATATATTCTCATTAAGTTGTGAAAGCCAAAATGGTTTGGCTTTCAGCTTTATTTTACTTAATTAAAAAAAAAACTGGAGATGATTTTCAATTAATTTAAAATAAATGTAAATTAATTATGAACAAATTAATTTTAAAAATTACATATAAATTGTTTAAAAAAAAATGAAAAAAAAAAACATAAAAAAGTTCAAACAAGTTTAAGATTTAGGATTACAGTTATTAATTAATAAAAAATTCAGTAGAAAATAAATTTGATTAAACTTAACAATTTTAAACACTGATCATTTATTAAATTCCAGGGTTTATTAAAAATTTTGTTTATCTAGTTCTAATAGATTTTTACTTGTTTGATGTAAATACAATGAGTTTGCACATCTATAACTACATTTTGAACACTTGATGAAAGTGAACATTGCGCATGACAAATGTTGTAATTTGAATATCTGCTTTTCAGACTTTCATTTTCAATTCTTGAATGTCTGTAAAAGGTTCATCGTTGAACATCCTATCGAACAACATTGAACATCCTATTAAACATCGTTGAACATCATATTACTGGATGTGAAAAACATTTTGATTCATTGCACAGCAAGTAAAAATATTTCAAGGAAAAATTTAAGTGCTTTAGACGGTGTTCAAATATGAGAACCCCAACAAGAAAACCCAAAAAATTGCAACATTTTACTATAACCAAAAAAATCTGTGTTATAGTAAAATGTTTGTTCACAAAGTTTCAAACTTGTTTAAACTTTTATGAATAGTTTAGTCATGGTAATGACTAAACTATTTGACTTGATGTATTATATATGTCTATATGACTGGCTTAACTTATTCATAAAAGAACAGTAAAGTCTATAAAACTATTTCTTGGTCTCAAGTTACAAAGTTTTTACTAAAACTTACTTGAAACATTTTCTTTTTTTTTTTTTTTTTTAATTTGTTTTTAGATTCTCCTGAAACATTTTTATCGGCTAATCTCACAATTAAAGAAAGAGAACCAGCTAATTTTAGTTGTTTGTCTGAGGGACAGCCTATTCCTATTTTAAAATGGCTTCTTAACAATAAAACTGTGTTAACAAGTAATGAAAAGGTAAATTTGCAATTTGATTTCTATTGCTATTTTTATTGTTTGCAAATTTTATTTTTTGCCACATTTATATAGGTAAATATTGCAACAAAGTCAATATCCAATGTTTTTAGCGGAACAGTGAGTTCGAATTTGTCTATAGTCAATGCTAGCAGAAATGATTCTGGTGAAATTACTTGTTTTGCAGAAAATTTAGTCAACTCTGTAGCAAAAGTTGCAAATCTAAATGTTCAATGTAAGAAATATTATCTTATTATGTTTATTTTCTTGTTGGTTCCTAATATTTTTATGTAAATAAAACAATTTTTAATTGAGTAAAGTTTTTATTACCCAATGTTAACAAAAGTCATTTATTCATTCATTTAGTTGAGTGGAAGCGCAAATTATGTTTTTTAACTATAGGAACTTTATGGTGATTTAGGAATTTTTATCAGAGAGATGTTTCGCTAATTGAGTGCCAATCTTTGTCAAGTGAGAACCTTTTGAGTCAAACCCATTCTTCTCACAATATTTTATGACTAACCATTATTATTGATCAAGATATCAATTTTAATGGTCATTAAATATTTAAGATAATGTTTCTGATTACAAAAACATTATGGAAAGTGTCCACCAGACTCTTTTTTGTAACAATTTTTGAACATTAAGAAAATTATTTCTTGTTTGAATGTATGAAACAGTTTTCAAAATTGTTTTAAAATAGAATTACAGAAAAAAGAAATAAAATACAAAGTATACAAAAAAAAGAAAGAAAAAAAAGATCACAAAACACAAAAAGATAACTAACAGAAAATGAAAACAAAAAAAAAAAAAAATAACTGAATGATTGAAATTAGTTCATTTTATAATAGAACTATATTAGATTTAAAAAAAAAAAAAAACAGTACCTATTAACTTAAAATTTGAATTTTTTATTTTTATGTTTTTTATTTTTTTTCGGTTTTTCAGTTTAAAAATTTTGTTTCTATGCTGAAATGTTATTAATATCTTATGTTTAACATCTGTGTAGGTGTATACTTTTTTTGTCCATTTATTTGTGGTTTAGTTCTTGTATTCATTTATTTTTATTTTTTTTAACTTTATTTGTTTTTTCAATCATTTTCAAAACAACAAATGCTTGTTTATGTTTTATTTTTCATATTATTTTACATTTACTAACGATAATTGTTGCTTTGTTTTAAGTTATTAGCAAACACTGTTGTGTTCGTGAAACATCATTAAAGTACTTCCTCTAAATTTAGAGTTAAAAGATAGTAAATTGTTTTTGTTTGTTTTTTTCAATTCGGACTTGCTTTTTGCCATTTGTATTGTTGTTTTTTTGTTGTTTTTTTTGTTCAAGTAAAACATCATTCATGGTTTTCTACTTATTTTGTAGCTGCCCTTTCTAATCTTAGTTATTTTTTTTTTGATCTTTTACACAAAAACTCTCTGGAGAACAAGTATCTCTTTATCATTGAAAAAAATTGATGCTAAAGATATTTTCTGATGCTTAAGTCCATTTCAGATTATTAAACATAGTATGTTGTTTCAGAAACTCTTAAATAATTATCTTTAATAACAAAAGCAAGTCAAACATTCTATTTCTCATACATAGCTCTGCTCATCCCAATAATAACTATTTGCAAAGAATTTCTCCTCTAATTTATCTCTTGAACCAAATAAACACATTCACGTATCATCTCAAAGAAACAAGTTAACGCGTGACAAGTAGTTATCTGGAATGACTTTGTTTTGAAATAATTAGGTCATTTTTTGCACATAAATAACTATGCGGTTTTTATTAATAAACTAGATTAATGTAAATGCACTACTAACATAATACACTACAAAAATCATATTTATCTTTCTAAATTATTTTAAAAGTTTCAATTATAAATCGTGTCTGAAAAAGAGTTCTTAAGAAAATGTGTTTTATGAAAATAATAGTGTTATGAAGATGAAATTAATGCAAATCAACAACCAGGAAGAGGCAAACTGGCAGTTGTTTTAATAAACAAGGTTTAAACTGATTGACACAATCAACAAACAATGAAAGTGGTTTATCACAAAGAAAGTTAGCTGAAAAATTCAATTATAGTCAACCATATGTTTCAATGGTTCTAAATCATAAACTTGGGATTGTTTCAAAAAAACTAAAATACAAGATAAAAGTTTTGTTCAGATGGTGGAAGCAAGAAGCAAATGAAGAAGCTCCATTGATAAAATATGCATAAACTCATAAATTTAAAGCTAAAGTACTAGTTTGGATAGCATTTTCATGTAGAGGATTTACTGAATCATTGGTAGAGAAAGTGGCTTTGCTATTAACCAATATGTATATAAGGAAAAATGTTTTGAAGCTAGATTTATATTATTTTTGAAACAGTATCATTCTGATCATTCCAGATAATTAATTTTCACCGGTTCCAATGCTAAAGCTATTTCTTATTTACACTCTTCTACACCTTGTAGTCTACATTCCTGTCAAACACAAATGTGTTTTTTAAAATTCTGTTCATAACTCTTTAAACTATTTAACAAGTTTTACTATTTACCACTATTTAAGAAGCTGAATAAAGTGAATCAAGTTTTCCAGTTTGCTGGAAAATGGCATCTGAAGTTCAAGTTTATCAAAACTAAGGTGATTGCTATGACCCCTCTGTACCATTGCCTGATCAGTCTTTGTACTATTGTAAATAAAATCTTTGATTCTCAAATCAATAAACTACTAATATCTTATCTTGGGTAATTATAACTTACTCTCTGACAATCAAAAGGATTTTTATCCTTTTGTTCTACCGCCAACTTATTAACAGGCTAAAGCTATTGCTTATGACATATTCAAGACTCTTAGTAAAGTCTAGCATGTCTTCTTCATAAACTCTCTAAATGGTTTATGTAGTAAAGTTTTTATGAAATGGTTTTTTCTATTGAAATGTTTTTTTCTAACCACAATATTCAATTCTTTGATAGATAACAACTTTTAGTGGTGTTCTGAATTTATTTCCCAGTCTTTGGTAGTGCAACTCAACATGTTTCCCTGTGCAATACTCTTGTTTTTAAAGCTTATGCTTCAGTGTTCAGAGCTAAATGATTGAGAGAACTTTGTAATAACAGTTAAATAATAATAACTGCTTGTTTTACTGTAGTGACCCCCTCAATCTTGGAGGTAAACACAGTAGAAAAAAAACTGTTCCTTTGTGCTCAAAAAAGCATTCATTCATTCTTTGTTTTTTTGTTGTATTTTTTTGAATCATCAATTTTTTAAATTCTTTTGTCTTTACCCTGATTGATACAATTTACAGATTTTATGTCTTCTGTCAACTGTTATTTTTTTTTTTAAATCTTTTGTCTTCATCCTGATTGATACAATTTACAGATTTCATTTCTTCTGTCAACTGTTTTTTTGCTCATAAACTCTATTTTTTTCTTTTTGTTAACTTAAATAACTTTTCTTGAATCTTTAAAGCATAACTTTTATTTAATTTATGTTTATCCTGAACCCTTTTGCTTCCATTTCATTTTTTCAATGAAGTTTATGTTTATCCTAAACCCTTTTGCTTCCATTTCATTTTTTTAATAAAATTTTGGAAGAATTTTAATTATAGTTCAAACCAAACCAATAACCATTGTTAAAAGAAATTGCAAATAGAAATTGTATAAAATGAAAAAAAGAAACAGCCATCAACTACAAAATTTCAAAAAAGCACATTATTTTTAAAAAAGTTGCAAATAATTATGTTATTATAAACAGTCACATAGTATATAGTATAAATAAGTATGTTATTATAAACAGTCACACATTAAATAATGAACACATAGCTATAAAGTTAATACTTTTCATTTATAAATACATAATATAGATATCAGCGTAAGAATGATGTGTAAATGTAATAGCCATGATCTACCGCAGGAAAAGAAAAGCATGAGCAGAAAAATGTAGTAGCCATGATCTACCGCAGGAAAAGAAAAGCATGAGCAGAAAAATGTAATAGCCATGATCTACCGCAGGAAAAGAAAAGCAGAAAAATTAAATGGAGTTAAACTACTTTTTACATTTTTTAATTATTACACACTGCTTCTTATTTTGTTGGCAATAGTTTTTTGTTAAATTTTAACTTTTATTTATTAAATTACTAATTTATTTACAAAATTTTTAATTATAAAATTGTCATTACTCTTTCAAGCAATTTTATTCCTTGATATGAACTATAACCTAGTGTTTCTCCACCTTCTTTATAAATCTTTATCATCCAGCTTTTTTCAATCATTTAGGTTTTTACTTTCATGTTTAATTGCAGGTTAATTTTTTTATCATATTTTTATACTTTCGCGCCATATTTGGGACAAAATTTTATGTTGTAAATGTTATAAATATATTTCAAATTGCCATTACAACCAAAAATGATTTTTTTTTAAATAACTTTTTTTAATGATTTTATTGGTTACTTTTTTTTTATAGATCTAGATTTCATTTTAATTTGTAAGTTATGTTTTTTTATAGATCCACCAGATTGGAAAGCTATTTATAACCCAGTGTATGTTGTTCTTAAACGTTTAATGGTATTGGATTGCTATGTAAATGCTAACCCCCCAGCTTCCTACAATTGGTTTATTAATGGAACACCTATTGATAATAACGCTTCAACCTATGTTGTTGATTCCGCCAATGTAAGTATTGTGTAAGCATTGTGTCATTTTATTGTGGTGAAAGTGTAGCTTTGAGATAAATATTTTCTTAAATAATTGCTGTGAGATAGGTATGTTTTTAAATATTTATTTTGATATAAATATTTTCTTAAATATTTGTGTTTTAAGTGTGGTATCAGTTTTGATGTAATTGTTACATAAGCATAAGTTTTAATTTGATGCAAAATGTAAGTTTAATTACTATACTTTTTCTAATTTTTAATTTTTCTAGTTTAACAACGAAGGCAACTACACATGCTTACCTAGTAACTATCTTGGGTCACCTGGAATCATATTGTTCACAGTGTTTATGCTAGGTTCATTGAGTATTTCATAATGATGCATTTCATTATTTTTTTCTTTTCCTAACATGTGTGTATGTACATAGACATTAACATACACAAATTGTAATCATAAATATGTTATATATACTAATATCATATATGCATATAACATATGTACTTACATATACCATATAGGCGTCTAGCCTTCTCAAGTGTTGGCAATTTATTTTTATATAGTTTAAAGTACAAATACAGGATATGAAAAAATTGGATATACATGGTGAAGAAATATTTAAATATACTACATGGTGAAGAAATATATTATTCATAACTATTATGGAATAGTTCGTATATAATTAAAGTTATTTTTTTCTATCATCTTATAATCTTTGATGTCAAAAATGATCTATTGCATTGATTTTCAAGTATTTAAAGTCTATGCTGCTGTTAGATTGTTGGCTGGAGATTTTACAATAAGTCCTGCTTGTTCAATGAAGATGAAGTAAAATCTGCAATAAGAGTTACCGAAAATTTTTTGGAGAGAGAATTTGAAGTCATTTTGATGGAAAAAATACCATGAATAAGAATATTGATGTAATTGATTGTCACCAAAATGTATTTGTAATCTACTGTTAAAAAATTTTTTTTTGCATCTACTGTTAGCAAGACTGCAAATGTTTTTAACAAGAATAGAAGAGTGCAGTCTTAACAAAGTGTAGATGTAATCTAGTAGAATTTGATTTGTAATTGGTACTTGGCAGCAGAAACAAGCAAAAATAAATACAAAAGCAAATGTCTATATTACTAAAGGTCTTTATCAAGATTTATGCTCACATTAAACACGTTTAACAAATTTCACTTTGACACCAATAAGGTTATTTCACTTTGACAAACTATTGTTTCCATAAAAAAATGATAAGATAGAAACAGTATCCTTAAAATAACCTTTTGAAAAATTTTTTTAACTTCTTAAACATTTGTTGCAAACGAAATACTATTTTTTTAATTGTTTTTATATTACAATTTTGCCGTCTTTAATTGAAAGCTATACAAGATTATGTATCTGAAATAACAGACTGTAAAACATGAAATATGTTTTAGGATTTTTTTTTTTATTGGTGTTGGCCACATTATAAACAAACTTTTGACAATAAAATATATTTATGACAAGATTTCATAATGTATAAAATGAATTACTTTTAGTTGCATTTTTTACTTCATTTTAAGTAGTTGTCCGCTATACTAATTACTCTTTTTTTATATATATTCTGTTTATTTATAATTTTTTTCTACAGACCATTTCATTCATTGCAAAATAATGTTTTTAATACATAATTGATTGGTTAAATATTTTAAAATTAGTGTTATTGATTAGTTTTTTGATTTGCACAATATGTCTTATGCATGTGTAAAATTATAAATTATTGTCATTTTAGTTCCTCCTGAAAATATTAATGTGAGTTGTAAATCTACCGACCCAGTCTATGGTGACAGAGTGGTGACATGTAATTGCACAGGTAATGGTCGACCTGCTCCTGAGTTTTTCTGGACAAGAAAGAGTGATCTAACGAACACCATTCTCTCAAGTTCACAGGTTCTTGTAATAAGTGTGCCTTATACTGACTCTGATGTTTTTGTATGCCACATGAAGAACATAGCTGGTACATTATCATCATTGCAGCCAAGTGGTAAAATCATTTATGAAATTTTAAAAACGTTTTTATTAGTTTGTTGTTGTAGTATCTTAGGATTTTAGAAAATATTAAGTATTAATAATCAACATTTTTTTTATTCGGAAATTGCTTTTATTTTATCTTTATTAAGTTTGATTTTCTTAAAATAATTTTTTTCTCTTATTCTAGCTGGTTATTCAGTTTCAGATAAATGTAAGTTTTTATGTTTTAGTTATTTATAAAGAACATTTAATTAGGCAGCGATATTCCTTTTTTTTTATTTTCCTTTTATTGTTTAAAAAAACTATTTTTTACATGGTAGGATTACATGGTAGGACAATGATTTTATATAGTTTAATTAATATCTAAAAGTCTAACTAAAAAAACAGCATTTAATTTTATGACTTTAATTTTTATAATGACTTTTATATTTATCATATAGAAATTTTTTTTTTTTATTTGAAACTATGGCAACAGAAATGAATACTAATGCAAATTTATTTTAACAAAGTGTTTTAGTAATGTAACCAGGTTAATTTTTTTTTTACAAAATGAAAAACTTTATTAAAACTGTATTCTTGAAACAAGTGGAAGCAATAAATCTTGTTTGGGTAAAATCGAATCAGAAAAAAAAAAAGGTTTGCTATGTCAATGTCTGATATTTTAAATAAAATATAAATATCAATAAAAGTAATCTGATTAATGATTAATCTAATTTATTCAGATAAAATAAACTCAATTGACATTTATTTTATCTGAAGTTTTACTATCTTATGTAAATATTCTAGATAATAATATTTATTTAAATCATAGTTGGTTATAATAAATTAAGCCATAATTGTTGTAGTAAAGTATTCAGTTAAATAAAAAAATTAATAATTTAGATTTTTTTTTAGATCTTTCGAAAGTTATTTTGTGTTTAACTTATATTCAGTTGCATAAAAATAAAGTTTATCTAAGTAAACTTTATTGTAATAAAATGACCATGCATAAAACATATTTCGAAGATCATAGAAGAAGCTAGAAGAAGAATAAAACTTTTAAAAAAACTGTATTATCTCATACTGTACTGTACTGTATTATCTCATAATTTCAATAATTTTGCATCAGCAGTTTATTTTAGTTATAGCCCTAAACATTTAGATATAGTTCTTTATTTAGATATAGTTCTTTATTTAGATATAGTTCTTTATCTTAAAGAAAAGAAAATGAGAAAATGTTCTTTTGGTTGTTCAACAAAGTATTAGCTAACAAAGCTTTTTCAGGCCACAAATAGTTTTATGAAAAAAAGTTTTAAGGAACATTTAAACAATGAAACACTGTTTTTCTATAAATGAAATGCACAAAGTTGCAACTCTATTGGAAAATTTGATTAAATTTAAATATAAGCAACTTAGTTAATAATTAGCAAAATCTGTTGTTTTTAATTCCAGCAACAAACAAGAATATATCTGCACATTTATTTAACAAGCAATTCTGAACATTTATTTTAAATTGCTGGGAGAACACTGGATGATAGAAGAGCACCACTTTACCCAGATTTTGTATATAGGCTATTATTTCTGTATGGGTTGAACACACAGTATAGATGAAACATATTCTTTATTTTCTATTTAACTATACTACAGCCGTTTTTCAAAACATTTTAAGATGCTTTTTTACATATTTTGAGAAAAACACTGTTTGATATATATTTTAACTTATACCGTTTTAAAGGCAATTTATAGCTCAAACATTTAATATGTAAGTATCATTATCATAATTCTATTGTGTGTTGGAAAAAAAAATTTAATTTAAAAAAACAAGGATTTGTGTTGAGTTTGTTGTTGAAAAAAAATGTCTACAGGTTAAAACCATACAGAGAGAAAACGGCATTCGAATTGTCTTATGAAACAATAAAAAATAAATAAACTTTAGTTTTTCCCAATAAAATGTTTTAAAAATTTAGCCATGTATCCAAACACTTAAAAATATACGTTTTTAATGAATATATGGATGTTTGGGTGTTTTTTCTGCATTAAAATCATTATTTTTAATTTTAGAAAATAAAATAAATTTATTTATTTTATTTTTAAATAGAAATGATTTTTGTGTCAAATTTTTTAAAAGACCACACAACATATATTTCACTACAAACAGATGTTTTGTGGTCTTTTTTTATAACTTTTTCATAAAGTTCATCTTATATCACATAAAAAATTGTTGCTAAAAAAAAACAATCTAAAAAACATCTCGTAAAAAACATTTGTCATTTTTTACAAACTCAAAAAGTTAATTAAAATAATGCAAATAGAAATTTACTCAAAATGGACCAAATTTGTCCAAGAACTACTGTAGCTTAAGTGATGAAAATTCAGAAAATGAAAATAATAAGGAATCTGCAGTGTTAAATAAAGAACCATCACAAGAATTAACTACTTCACAAAAATCACGAAAAACGATAAAAGAAAATTAATACATTAAGTTATACCAAAGGACTACAATTCCAAAATAAATGTGCCTAAAATATGGCTAACGATAGAAGACATGAAATCAACAATGATTTCTGGAGTAAATTACTGTTACAATTAGATCACTAAAAATGTTTAAAATACAAATTTCAACAGAAAAATGAATACAAGCAAATCCAAAAAATACAATTTTCGTAATTTTTAGTAGGTGATAACGATGTCAACTATTTAGTATGCCAAAATATTTTTCTTAACACTTAGCCGAGCTTTTGAACAGATAGTTCAACAAAAAAAGCTTAACATAGAATATAAAAAGAAGGAGAATTAGTTGGACACATACTGAGCTACTCACTAGTCTCATTGCATTACAAATGTAAGAGCTGTCCCAATCGATTGTTTAAATGTGAAGAAAATGTTGATGGATTTCAAAATGTACAAAAATGTTTGCTCTGAAACAACGTACAGAAAAACTATAAAAAAATTTAATATTTCATTTGCAAATCAAAAAAATAAAGAATGTTACATGTGCCTAAATTTCAAAAGTTCCTAAATTTAAAATCTCTGCATCTAATATTGATTTTTGATTTAAGTAAGTTATTTAACAAATCATTAACATTGTATAATCTTTGAAAACATGACAATTTTCAATTAAGGGATTAAGGGGAGATGGGATCTGCAAAAAAGCATTAAATAGGTATGATCAATTTTAAAAATACGCTACTACATTTTTTCTAAATTAAAACTTTTTTAATTCATAAAACCCCCTTTATAAATTAAAATAGTTTATGGTGGAGGGGGGGATATTTCAAAAGCATACATACTTTTAATATAACATAAAGAGGGGGACTTAAAAGTATGCATGGCAACAGAGAGAGAAAAAAATACAAATCTGTACTAAGTGTTGCATTTGAAAATCTCTTCTTTTTTTATCTGTTAGTAAAAACTATGATAAAAAAGGCATAATTTTATTTTCTAAATTCATGTGAATAGTTTTTATTATAATGTTAAATCATTTCCCATTATCAATATTATAAATTTTGTTGTAAATTAATTAACACATTTTAAAAGTTATTAAAAATTAATAACTTTTAAATAAATTAATCTAAATTTAAAAATAAAAAAATCACTTGCTTCTTCTACGCGGGCTTTCTGGTTAGAAAAATTTAAAAAACCACCAGCTTCTTCTAGAGTTTCTAGTTAAAAAAAATATTAGATCAAGTACAAGAAGATATAGAAGATATAAAAGTTACAACACCAGGTTTAACTCCTGCAGAAGATAATATATTGTGACTGTCCTAAATGCTGCACATCAAAGCAAATAGCTCTGCTCAGGGGTGTGTACAGGAAATTTTATGGGTATGCCCCTTTCCCCTTCCCTCTTTTTTTCAATTTTGACACTGAATATATTTTATAAAAAAGGTTTCAATAAAATGAATTAAATGAATCATAATATTGCTAAAATAATGTGATGAGATGAATAGAAACATGATATTTGAAAAAATTTTCTTTGTTCACAGTTGTTCGATTTTGAGAGTTTAAACGCAAAAGTAGCAGTGTGACGGAATTTTTAAAAAATGAAGTTATATTTAAAAGCTCCGATAAATCTACAAGCATAAAAATAAATAAATATATATATTAAGAGAAAAAAATCTTAAGTATGTTTAAGTATATATATTTGTATTAAATTATATTTATACTAAATAATATTTATAATAAATAGTCACTAAAGCTGAAAATATGTTTTTTGCAAGTTAAAAAAAATAATTTTGAAAATGCTTAGCTGATGTAATGTATAAGGATTTATAATAATAATATACAGATTTCTGTAGAAAAAATTCAAGGCTGTGATAGTAGTAGGTGTAAGACCATGATAGTAAATTCATAGTAGGCACAAGATTTTATAAACTTTATTTAAAACAATGATCAAACTTACAAAAGACTTTTATTATTAACTACCTGGAAACAAACCTGTTTACAAGCTGTTCACAAGTTCGTAATGACTGACAAAGACCCTTATATCCTAACACTATCTTGCTAAGAAAATTTTGATAAATTTTACTATGTAAACTTTTTTATACAATTTTGTAAATAACTTTATAAATACTTACCAAGAGTCAAAAAACTTAATAATGTTTTAACAAAGATGCCTGGCTATGAAAATAGCTATTTAACAAATGGTAGATAAGACATTTTTTGAAATTATACTTTTATTATATTTGAATTATAATTCAAATATAATAAAAGTTCAAGTTTTTTTTAACAAGTTTTTAATTGTGAATAAACACAATTCACAATTAAAAACTTGTTAAAAAAAACTTGTAATTATAACAGTATTATTAGATTAGAATTCATTTTTGAAATTCAGCGGGTTACGTGAAATTCAACCAAACTTTCCACAGGTAATAAAGCCTTTGGTTTGACAATAATAAATAAGCCTAATTAAGTCTTTGGTAAATCTGTTATATAACAGGCACTAAAAGATATGGTGTGATCTTTCTAGCTAGTATAATAAGAACACTGATTTTCTGCAATTTTAAAGAAACCAAAGATTAGAGCAAAGAAACTCAAAGACAGGTGTTTTATAACTCTTTAAAGTTCTATCATCAAACATTGCGTTAAACCCAGTACTCTGATGGTCTAGCAAAGGAACAGTAAAAACCAATTAAAATAGTTGGAAATGCAATTTTTAGGCTTGACCAAAGCATATTTGAAGATGTTGATCAACAACATTTTTAAGTGGAGACAACAACTTTAAACTATAGACAGATTAAAACTATAAAAAATATCATTATCACTTGCCTGAACAATCATGCAATTAAAAGTTAAATCAAAAACATTTCTTTTTATACACAGTCCAACAAGAAAATTAAAACCTGTTATTAACTTCAGTTGAAAAGAAGCAGTAAAAGAGGTTCCATGACTAAATGTACTAATTTAAATGTACATGTAATAAAACTGGGGATGTCCATTGATATATTTTAATGTATATTTGTTGTTACAAACTAATTTTGGCCTCCTGATGATAGCTAAACAGTTAAACTTGATAAAAATGGGTGTATGTAAAAAAGGGAAGACCAAGATTTATTCTAAGTAAAATAATTATTTTCATTCTTTTTAAACTAATAAAGAAAAATATTTAAAAAATTAAGTTTTCCATAATGAAATAAAAAAAGGTATATTAATTCAAGTTTCTAATAAAGTTATACAACTCAAAAGTTAGTTTATATATTTAAATGGTTTTTTTGAAGTAATTGCAAAGTTATGAAAATAGAATACTGTTATGTATTCTGTTTTAAAATTTCTTTCCAACCATTTCAGTTATTGTTGTAGTTTGGTTTTAATTGTAATGTATATAACAAAAAAAAATTTTTGTCAACAGTTCAAGTTAAAAAACTTTTATTTGATTTTTTGGATACATCCAACAAAGTAGCAGACATCCCCTAGACACGCTCCTGCTGTTTACAACAAAAGAAACCTAGTTGCACTATTTACCATAAAGTGGAAACATGGTAATAAAGCTATCTTAAGAACCAATAATGAAGTATCTTATTATAGCGAAGATAAAATGCAGCAGCTGAGTTTGCTGCAAAAGAAAATTTTTAATCATAAGGAATCAAGCTGCATTTAAGAACATACAAGAAATGAACAGAGTTGAAATGGACTGCATAATTCATTCTACCAACGTATGCTTAAATATTATCAATCATATAGGTAAAAAATATGAGGAAAAAAATGATTGCAGAATTTGTGAAATTAATATTTGGGAAAGATTAATATTTCTGTAATGATTAAAAGTGAACCGCCATAAACCTAAAATTGACACTGATTGACATTGTCATACAAATGACATTATACATTTAAACCTGTAAAGGAATTTGAACAAATGAACCAATCAGTATACTTTTGTATTTAGCAGAACCAAAAAGCATTATGGCTAAAGGAGTATACAGAAGAATACTTAAAGAATGATTAAGTTTCTGGAGCATATGATGGCTCAGTAGTGATGTAATGATGCAAAAGTGGAGGTAACAAATTACTCACTAAAAAATTTCCTTCTCTTATAGTTTGGCATTGTACTAATCATAGACTGGAATTATTAGTAGGCAATACTGTTAAGGAGATTTTAGGAACTAATAGGTTTTAATTGTTTCTTGAGAAGCATTGTGTTTTGTGCTCCCCCAAAAAATAGGAGAGTGTTGCATTCATGTGTAAAGTTGCTTGATGTTGAGCTGCTGAAAATCAGTTAATTTTTAAATGCACAATGGTCTCATATAGTTTTCATCATCAAAAAAAACGCTAAGCTGCTAAGCTGTCATTTAAAGAAACAGAAATAAGATACTTGACAATAAGACACCAGTTAAATGAAAGGAAAATGGTACTATTCATAAAATTAGCAGGAACATCACTTATGGTTTGACCTTTCAAAGTTAATTGGTTGATAGTTACGTTGATGAAGAGATTCAGTAGTAGATACTTGTAGCGAGTAAGGAGACAAGATGATTTGCCTAACTAAAATTTAAAAAAACTTTAGGATTTGTTATAGAAGTTAGTATATAGTAGTATTATAGTTTGCATCTTATTAACCTAAAATTAATTTAAAAATTTGGTAACTACTTTTTTTTACTCTTTGACATTTAAAAACAAATATAGATGAGTACTGGTACATTTTTTTTTTGTGATTGATGTTTTAAATTTTTATGTTAAAGTTTGTCTGAAGTTCTTAAAAATTCTACATAGTTTTTGATTTTACTTGTTTAAGCAATATTTTTGTACAACTGTCCTGAAACCACGGGCTTTTATGTTGATACTTTTTTATTTTAGCATACGGATACCTTCTATATATTCTAATACCTCTATTCGTTATTGGCACAGTTATTCTTATCTTTCTCATCTGTAAAAATAAAAGGTAACTGAGTTGATTTTGTGTAGTTTTATTCTTTTTCTAAATTGTTTTAGATTAGTTAGGGTAGTAGTCATATTTCAGGCTAATATTTTCACAGGTAGTTCAGACTAATATTTTCACCAAGTTCATTCTTTTTTTTTTTTTATAAAGAAAAATGTATTTTTTGACGATTTGCACAATTTTGTGCAAATTGGTGATGTAAAAATTAATTTCTTGCATTTCTATTTTTACGTTTAATTTAGAAGGATTTATTCAAGTAAAAATAGATAATTCATACATTTTATTTGTAGATAAATTGTTTCTTTGTACAAATGTTTGTCAAAGTTTATGTTTCAGAATTACATTTTATTACACTACATTCAGTTATCATGTTTACAGTTGTTTTTCAAAGTTTGTGTTTCAGATTTACAATACACAACATTTAAAGTTTTCGTATTTAGAATTGTTTGTCAAAATATCAGGGTTGTAGAGTCAAAAAAGGGTTGCAATAAAATTTACAGAAACTACAAATATTTTGTAGCTTTTTTAAAAATCTTTTGTCATCCTCGGTCTTTAGGAAGTAAGTATATATAAGGGGGGAAAATGTTATTTGTACCAAACATTTTATGAGAACCTGCTTTAGGATCAGTTGTAGCCTCAGGAGACTCTAAACTAATTAGAGTATCCAGTGCAATATAAAAACCTTTATTTTGTATGTAGGACTTTATAGGACAATTTCAAACTTTTTATAGCATGTAAGGTTTTTTCAAAACAATCTTTTCGGACTAGTAAAGTCCACATTAAAAGCTTTATTATCAGTTTTCAATCTTTTAGTGTCCCCAAGCTTTAGGCCAAGGAACTGTGTCTGCTTAACAAAAGAGAAATTTTTGAATGTAAAAAAAGATTTTTTGTAAAACCAAAACAAAATTTCTCTGTTAGACTATGTGCGAAAACACAAAGAAGCTTAGTTAAGCAAGCTCTAGCAGCCGAATATTTGAAACTCCATCTCATTGTTGCCATGTTGCATCTCTTCTTTTTTTTTCAAAAAATGGTTTCTGCTCAAACAATCAATCATCTCTTGTTTCATCAAACAAAATTCTGGTTATTTGTTTAGTTCTATAAATTCATCTTTTCACATTCTTTTGTACTCTAAAATTTTTTTATCTAATTTTTCTTTTTTTTTTTGAACTTCAGCAAATCTCATTGGGTCATCTGTTAACTGCTTTTTTGATATTTAACCATCTTTTTTAGTCAACTTTCTGAGTAACTTGTCAAATAATGGCTTGTTTAGAGTGAATTTGTGTAAACAGCAAAAAAAACTTCAAAACCAATTTGAAAATACTTCTGTGTTTATTTTGATTTAACTAACTATTATTCTTAAATTTGATGCTGCTCGAAATATGACTATTTGCCCTATATGTTTTTTTCAAATAAAATAGCTATGCAGTGATACTGGAAATATATCGAGTTGTGTGAACCAAATATCCTTTAAAAGTAGAAAATTTTATAATATATTTTGTTAATTCTTTCTTTAATAATTTTGTTAATAAATTTTGTTTTCGAAACAAAAAAATAGCAAAGAACTAGTTAGAAAATAAATGATTCACTTTTGCGACACTTTTACAACATATTTCCCTTCCCCAAATACCCTAGAATTTTTTCTTTGCTTCGCATTTAGATTTCAGTATGATATATCTGTCAAGAACAACATGGCGGTAGGTTTTATTTAAATGTAAAAGCTTTAAACGGTTTGTTTTCATTTTTTTATTTATATTATTTTTTTTATTTATTCATTATTATATTGATAGTATTTATTGATTTATTATTCATTATATTATATAATAATTATATATATATATATATATATATATATATATATATATATATATATATATATATATATATATATATACATCTATAAATACATACATATCTATATATATATCTTTACATACATACATATATATATACATATATATGTATTTATGTATAGATGTATATCACAGTGGACCAAAGAGACCATCAGGTTTTATGTTGTGTTGATTAAATTAAACAATTTTTAACTAAGATTACTTGTTTATTATTAATAAAAAAGTTTGCTTTTAAAAAGAGGCAAAAAGGAAGATTGAGGGCCTCCATACCCATTTGACAATTTTTTATTAATTTTTATTTATTTTTTAATTTCTATAGAGCATATATTATAGAGCATTAAGTTTAAGCTGATACAGGTACCCCAGGATTTAGTAAAAATATAAAATTCTTGTTTCTTTTTTTATTTCTCAATCATATTTGAATTGAATAAAGTTTAAAACATTAATTAACATAAAAATATTTACAATTAAAATATAAGCAACATATGGAACATAATCCAACTAAGTATTACTAACTCTTCTACTGTAAAAACCAATTACTAAAGAAATTTTCTAACATAGTAAAACCTGTTGTTTGTTTGAATTTGGAATGAATTGATTCTCCACATTTGTTTTTACTTTCCAACTTATTGAAAGTTTTTTTCAAAAAATGTTTGCAGTTTCTTCAGCAGATAGAAATGAAATTCAAATTTTAAAATAGCGTTTTGATAACCAAGTATTAGCATGATAAACTCGCTCAACCAAAACTAAAATCCTTCGCAACCTTAAAGTCATTCAAACATTGAACAATTGGAACAAGATCAGGAAACTCAAGAAAAACTCTTTTTAACTTGTCAACACATTTAAATTTGAACTGCTCTTGTCACAATCTCTACTTTTTTTTAAAAAAAAATAGTACTAGTAGTTTAGTAACTATAGCAACTATTTTAGTAATTATAGTAACTGTTGTAGTTTCACTAAAGTGAAAAGAATTTTTTGGCCAGGGTTACTACAAACTTTTCAATCATAATAAGCCTTAAAAAGGTGGAAACTATTTTTATGAATATTATCATAGCACCTTTTTTGGTCCATTTTTTGCCCTTAGCATCTTATTCAAATTTTGAAAAACCTTTTTTCTAGAAGTAAACTATAAATACTCTTAAATATAAAAAGTTTCATTTAATTGACACAAATAAAACCTCACTCTGCTCTCAACGGTCTATTGTAATATATGCATAAATCTATGATATTGTAATATATATATATATATATATATATATTTTTTAATTTTGTACTTTATATTAATTTTTTTCCACTCATCTTTTTCCCATTCTTTAATGTCCACTGAGTATACATGTAATACTAAAAAATTTTATGAGTTTTAGTAATATATAAAATCTTTTTTTTTTTTTTTTAATTAACATTTTTTTCAAAATTAAAATAGTGAGATTTTGGATCTCACAATTTTAAATGACTGTTGCTGCCATTTTCCCCCTAGCAGATTTGAATAACCTATATTTTTAGGCTAGATGATACCCATGTTAATTTGGTCAGTCTGGTACAGACTATTCTGTGAATCCTTGCTCACAGAGGCTTGGTGCAATTGAACAATTAGACAGTCTCTAGTGTAGAAAAATGGACTCAATGAAGCAAAACAAATAAGTACCTTCTCTGTTTTATTTTTAGATCAATAAAGTTTTAATCTACTAAGTTGGTGGTAGTGTGTCCTCAGAATCATAAGAGCAGGGATCTGATTTTCAGAGATGTGTTGCTTCTGCTTTAATAGATGTATGGAAGAAAGTAGGATTTCAAGAATTTATCAATAGTGGATCCAGTGTCAGGGGTAAAATACTAAAGTTTAATAATAAGTTCACAAATCTGTATCATCTCATATCATTGAAATGGAATTGTAGTGCTGGCAATTTCTATAAGATGAGTTTTAAGAGGAGTCTAACATGCTCTAAGAAAGCCAAAGAGGAGAATATTCAATTTTATCTATATCAGAAAAGAGAGAAACATTTATTACAGAAAATGTGAACCGAACACTATAAGACAGCTGAGAATAAAAGTATTTGGTTCAGGAGGATGGAGGAAGCAAAGTTATGGAGGCAAAGATGGAAGTGGTAAAGTTGAAATGACAATGAATGCAGTAAAATTCAATGAGCTTGAATTTCGTTTGATTTGTCTGGACCTGATTTCAAATCAAAGTTAATTTTTGATTTTTCAAATGTTAAAGATTTAGCTGATAGATATATTTCACAGCTAATAATCGATTCAGATCAAAGATTTAGAGCAAATAGTTGTTATAATAAAAAGATAATGATAGCGCTAAATATCTGTACTGTATAGATTATACTGCTTTGGTTTCTTCCCAATACAGGTATACGCCCACAAACCTCATTAGTAGCTGCAACCTGCAATATAACTGGTTGGAATCTAGCCGTTTCTAAAAATTTTTTGAACTCAGGTTTCTAAAGTCATACTTGGTTGCAAACTCGCAAAAAATGATTTTACTGTTTTCAAGAGTGCTTTTTGGATCACGTATAAATATCCTAAGTTTGGGTCCACATCGGTTGTCAGTATGCAAAGGCATAACTGGTACTTGACAGTTGGTGTATCAGTTGTACTATCAGTTGGTACTGCTATTTCTAGCTGATATGGAGGTAGAACATGAGGTGAAGAAAAAAATGTTGGAAAGATCACTTTAATCGCATTTTTGCAGAATAATGTTCCTGAATAGATCATGATTGGAAGCCTAAGTTACCAATTATAAGCAAGTTCAATAGGTAAGTTCACAGAGTTTGCTGCTTCTAAAAGTGGCAGAAGTCTACGATGGTAAAGTAGAGCAGTGGAGAAAGAAGAAAGTTGTTTTATGTTTTTACAAACTTTGATAAAACATTGATTTGCTTCAATGATAGTGCCGAGAGAAACATGATATATTCAGAAATGTGAAGGTAAATATAAGTCTGGAAATATGCAAAAGAAATTAATGCTGAAGGCTAAAGACAACAGTAAGAAACGTTTAAGGGTTGTTTTAAAGAAATAGTTAAATATATGTATAATTTGTAATCCTTGAAGTATATATTTTTTGACATATTTATGTATCTATAAAAAATGTCCAAAATTTTGATTCATAACAAAAGAATTGAACTTTACAAATTGCTGAAATTGAACTCAAAATGTTATATATATATATATATATATATATATATATATATATATATATATATATATATATATATATATATATATATATATATATATTTGCAATCAGGAGACATCAGAGAATGGGAAAAAAATTGCGAGAACATTTAAATTAAAAAAATCAGTTCAATTTTAAGACGCTTGTTTATTTATATATACATACATACATACATACATACATACATACATACATACATACATACATACATACATACATACATGTATACATGCATACATACATACATACATACATACATACATACATACATACATACATACATACATACATGTCTATATGTAAGTATACAAAAATGACATATATTATATTCGTTATTATTTTTATCTTTTAGCAAATCAAGCGATAATGCAATCTTAGTCCCTGTCAATAGAAATTTTGTGCATCCGCCTTCTTCATTTATTTCTGGACCTAGTAAAAAAAGTCCCATAATAAATTCGGGTTACATAGAACAGAAAGAGATCGAATCCGTTGAAATAAGCATAAACTTTGGTGACGAAAACAATCTCGAAAATAATTTTAACGCATTAAAAACGGAATCTATTCAGAAGAAAAATTTAAAGCATAAGTCACCCGTTGATTTTGATTTGCGATGTCTCGAAAATGTAGACTATTAGTTATTAAATACATATGATACTAAAGATATAAAATATTCCAAATTTAATGATGCTATTGTATACTGGATGAAGTAGTCAATGTTAGATTCTTTAATTATTTTTCAAACTTGAATGTTAATGAATCTGTAATATATTTTTGTAATATTTATGCGTTTTAAGTTGTTGTTTTTTTTAATGTTTTTAAGTGAGAAAAAGCTTTATTGCAAAATTAGACTCAAAAAAAAAAAAAATCTTTTTTTTAAATCCAAACCGAAAAAAAACTTTTTTGTTGTTTTATTTTTAGCTTTGTATCAAAATTTGACAAACTAAGATTCACTTCTAAAATGTTTATATGTGATCAGTCTTTCATAGGAGATTATTAAAGCAATTTTTAAATGATTAGAGATAATCTAATGCATCTACGCAGCAATAGAAGATCTGAAAGTAATATATGTATCCGCATGGGTGGTATTCTCATTAAAAAGTGAGAACTGTTTTTTTTTTTAATTAAAATTTGACTTTAATCTGATTATTTTTAATCAGATAAATAAAATTTGACGACAGTTTTTGTTGTTGAAGTATCAAAAAATTTTGATCTTGTTTAAAACTTGTCTTTTTTCCGAAAAACTTGTCTTTTTTCCGATGGTTCACCATTTTCGTTTTTTGCAAAACACGTAATAAAAATACAAGGTATTTATACTGCTTTGGTGAAATACTTTTCTGAAATCGTAGCAAAGTTATGACTGAAAAATTTATGTTATTTAATTTATAAATATTTTCTTAATTTATTTTATAAAATTAGTTAAGAAAATATTTATTTAATAATTACCATAGCATAGTGCATTCAATATTATCAAATTTTTTTATTATAAATATTTTTATCCATAAAAAAATAATAATAAAAAGAAGCACACGTAAAACGGGTTATTTTTTCAACAGATTTATTTCGGTTTTTTGACTGCAAAAAAACGATACTTTAATTGTGAAACAAAAGTAATTTAACCCAAATTAAAGTCAGATTCTTTCTTCAGTTGAAATTATATCTTCAGTTATATTTTGACATGTTAACTAAATATATTTAAATATGTACATATTCATCATGTTAACTAAATATATTTATATATGGAAATATTCATAATGTTAACTAAATATATTTAAATATGTACATATTCATCATGTTAACTAAATATATTTAAATGTGAATGCCATATGACTTCAGTTTATATAAGAGTCATACGTGTGCTACCTTATCAAACGCTTTTGAAAAATCTGTATAAATTACGTCTGCTGTAAAACCCTGATTGATGGCATCTGTAACAATATCCCGTGGTTCTAACAGGTTTGTCTTGCACCCCCTGTGTTTGACGAGGCCATGCTGAGCTGGAGTAATAAGTTTGTTTTTGACACAGTGCTGCATAATACAATTGTGGATTAAACCTTTTAACACCTTACAAGGTACCGAAGTTTGGGAAACTAGCCGGTAGTTGCTTGCCTTTAACTTACTTCCTTTTTTGAATATAGGTGTTACTTCTGCTTTTCTCCATTGATCTGGAACAAAGGATGTTAAAATAGAAGATTTAGATAACATGGTTAAAGAAACAGAAAAAGTTTCTGCGCAGTTTTTCAAGACTCTAGCATGAATTTCATCAAGACCTGTTGCTTTTGAAGAATCAAGTTTCAGCAATCTATTTTTGACTATTTCATTAGTGATAAAATCAACTCCTTTGTCGGAAGTGGCTGGAGATCGGTTTAAAAAATTAGGTGGCGGTCCTTGCAGCTCTACTTCAAATACAGTATAAAAATAATCATTGAGTGTCTTACATATGTTAAATATGTTATCGGTCACCGATCCATTGCTGTCTTCAAGTAAATGGATTTTTTCGTGAACTTTAATTTTGCTTTTGACATAAGATTTGAGTCCCTTTATGAAAAAGAATTTTCTTGTTTACCTTCTTTTTTAAAAAATTTGAGATATTGTTTGTGTACCCTCTTTTTTAAAAAATTTGATATTGTTTGTGTACCTCAGAATGCTTTTATGTAAAAAGAGAATAAAAGCTACTAAAAGTTTTTGATATAAAACTTCCACCTTAACATAAAAATTTACCATTTAAAAATAAGTTTGAGCCAAAAAATAATTCTTTTGATGGCCAGCAGTTCAGCATTTTAGTTCAGCATTCAGCGTTTTCCCAAATAGATTTATTTTGAGTTTGTTATGTATATTTTTTTGAAGAAATTTGAATTATTGATTGTATTATGTACTTCAGAATAATATTATTTTTACGTTATTTACACCTAACTAGGGATGGCAATCCGGGGATTTCGTAAAAATTTTCATTCCGACATCCCGAGATTAGTCGCCGAAATTTTCTGGGATTTGTCAAGATCGTCATAAAAAAAGTAAAAGTACAAAAAGTTTAAGTTTAAAAAATCATAAAATGTGAATAAAGGCGTTGGTATAGTTGCTGTTTGATTTTGTTTTTTCTCTTTCTGTATTTTATCAAAAATACAAACTATAACATTATTGCTTTTCAGCAAAATATGTACGATTAAACATATAATAAATGTACATATAGTATGATATTAAAACCGGAGCCGTTACCACAAATTTGATATTAGGGAGGCCTATGGTATTTTTAAAGGAGGGAAGGGGTAACGAAAAGTTTTATTATTAGGGTCACTAAATATACATTTATAATGGATATTTAATGATCTTAGCAATCTTTACAACTTCGGTAAGTAAAGCTCTTTTAGAGTGATCCAAACTCTTGAAAAACAAGATGAGATCTTTGATAGTGAGTTTTTTGATATCGTAAACTAATGATGTTGCAACGCTTGGTAGAAGGGAAATTTGTGTTTTAGCAAATGTCTTGACAGTAAAAGTGATAAACTGATTGCAAAAGGTTTTCCCAACTTTCCCTTTTTATTGACTTGAGGAGAACTTCCTGAAGATCAATATATACCTTATCATCAGGTTGATCAAGCCTCTGTTTTATAAAACTGATAATAAGACCGAAAGCTTCAAAATACAATTGGCGATAATGTTATTTTGGAGAACCATGGAGATGATATGTAACCATGAAGATGATAGGTTTTTTCTGGGTTAAGAGTTGTTTATAAATAATCTGGCATTTTCCTTTTTCTTGAGAGTTTAGGGTTAGCGACACCAACCTGGGTTTTCCATTTCATAGCACGTTCCCAAAACAGTTCGTAAATTTCGCTGCTTCGGGATTTTAAAAAGTATAAAAATAAAAATTCTTTGACTAAAACCACATCATGATTAGTTAAAAAGCAACTTTTACATTTGCTTTTATTTTATTAGACACTTTTGGGATTTCAAATATTAGCTTTAAAAAATAAAAAAATTTGCACGCGTTGCAAACTCATTGTTCTTGATAAATAGTTATTTTTGCAGATCGTGTGAAAATAAATAATTTCTTAATAACGTAAGCTACTATGGTACTAGTCTGATTGTTACAGAATATCATTACGTTACGCACGTTAAGCGCATTTTTTGCAATAAAATCTAGTATAAAAATAATACGACAAAACGTTGACACCATTTAACAACCACTATCAATATTAAAACGAAGTCATAAAAGTATTGATTCGGTAGAAGAAAAAAAATTCTAAAGGAAATGAAAGATATAGAATGTCTTGAAACATATTTTTGCATAAATGAAAATATATCTGTTAAAAATATATCTTCCTTCAATCCTTCTTCCCTTCATCCCCGGTGGTTACGGCTCTGTAAAACTAATATATTATTGAAAATAAAAAATTTTTTAGCGTTTGCTGATAGGAACATTAAAAATTTTAATAGAAGGTATACCATACAATTTTATTTTGAATTTTCTAATTCATTCTAATTCCAAATGTGTCCGTGATTTTAATTCCATTTTTATATCCACTCAATTTAATTACAAATGTGTGCGTGGTTTACTAAAGTTTTTTTAACATCGGGTAATTGAACTACAAAATTAACAAAGTTTATTAAATGACAAAAATATTTACTTAAAGTCTGTTTAATAAATGAAGTTATCAAAATACATAAGGTTTATTAAATTAACGTTTGTTATCGTTATTCAAAGAAGAAAAAAATTTCTGAAGAGGAAGATTACATTTGTCATTCAATTGATTCATTGATAATTAATGAAACATCTGAAGTTAAAATTAAGCACCAAATTTTGGAACCGTTATAATTGAAGTCAGGAAAAATTGTAAAAATGTTTAAAAGGTTCCTAAAAAAAATGAAAAGTTTTTATTTAAATTAGTCTACTTATTTCTTTTTTGTTATTTTTATTTTTATTATTGTTGATATGGTAATTATATTGTTTATTATAATTTATTAAAAGTATAAAAATTCAAATATTTATAAATGTAAATTAAAAAAAAAATTATATATACAATAATATATATACTAAATGTATGTATATGTATATATATGTATGTATGTAAGTGTGTGTATTTATATATGTATGTTTATACATATAAATAAAAATAAATAAATAAATTATCAGACCGGAACACGTTGGTTAAAACAGCAATTTTTCAATATCTTCGTCTTAATTGTTTGTCGAGAACTTGAGACGATTGAAGAAGAAAATGAATTTGAGTCGATTAAGAGAAGAAATTAATTAAAACTGAAAAACAAAAAAAATTATTAAAACTGCAGAACGAACTTTGAGATGATTTAAAAATAAGAAAAAGAGTAATTTTGTAAACACTGAAGATTTGGATGTTTAACACCCGAAAATAACTGAGAATTTAAACAAATTTATAACTGGACATAAAATCCAAAGCGAAACTCAGTTGATAGACGCTAAGGACTATGGTGCTGATGTATAACAAATATTTTTAAGTTTAAAATTACACGCAATAGAAGTTAATTAAAACACAATATTCGAAAGACGAGAAACTATTAACACACAATTCTCAAAACATACTAAAACTCGGAATACAATACTCGAAAAAGTTGATTAAATTGATCCTCCGAACAAAAATACTTACCAATTAAACAATTTCATCAATAACAACAATAATACCCACTTTAGTCTAGTAAAATATATAGTCACTAAATTTCTACAAGTAGCCACTTTTTTTTCTCTGCAAGTAAACATTTTATAAATGTAAACTATATTATTTTATATTTATAAATATTTTATATATTCTATAAATAAAAACTACATAATTGAAATATATTAAATAAAAACTAAAACAAAAAAAAATGTTTACGAAAGTACGTAAAAATTTCTTTTGGATGACCATTTAATCATGGATTGCAAAACCCGGTGGAATATCTTGATTGTTATGCTAGACCAATTTGTGAAGTTGAAATTAAAAAAAATTATTGTGTTAGAAAGGCACTTTTAGATATAGAATTGGATTCCAACATCGATGATTCAATTAAATCCCAACGTAAACAAAACTTCGTTGTCGTCACGTTGCACATTGCATTTGTTATTAGTTTCAAACTTGAGCTTGTTTCAGTTAAAATCTATAGTCAAAAGCAACAAATCCAAAAGCGATTATTACTTATAAATCTTTAAGAGCTACATTAAGAATTTTTAATAACAGGAAAAAAAAAAGGATTTTTAAAGTTTTGTCGCTTTTTGTCCAAAATGGTGTATAACAGTAGATAGTGCATCTGGTGTGCATACAGTTTGTGACTGTTAGGTACAACGAAATTTAAAGTTGATTACTTATAAAGAACCTTATCAAAAACAGCATGTGACATTGAGAATCGCAGCTGTATACTTCATAGTTGTGACTGCCCTAATGTAGAAAACTTAAAACTGTATATAAGTGATATCTTCAATCAACATGGTTTTAAATATGAGGATATAGTGCTGTACAAACAGTGCTTAAAAAGGAGAACAGTATTAGTTTGGTAACTTTAGAAACTCCATTAGAGGTGTTTCTTGAAGATATTGTCTCTTCAAATAAAAACTTAATAACACTATTTTATTTCAAAGATGAGCCTATATTCCTCCTTCAAATTCTAAAAGAAAACCTTCAACAAAACAAAATTATTATTTTGCTTGATTTTGCAGAAAATTATAGTTTTATAGCACAAGATGCAGTCCATAGATTTCATTGGAATAATAGCCAAACAATACTACATCCATTTCTTCTATATAACAAAGATTTTGAAAACAAACTCCAAAAGCCAAAAAACTATTGAAAAATATCTGACTATATGCAACATGATGTTTATGCTGTTTAGGCATTTTTAGCTAGAGTTTCAGAAGATTTAAAAATTGTCTTGCAGAATTTGACATATATACTTTAGTGATGGCCAATACAAAAACTATAAAACTCTTAGCAATCTATGTCATCATGTTCAAGACCATGGAATTTGTACAATGCAAAGTGGCATTTTTTTGCAACGAGTCATGGTAAAAGTACATGTGACGGCAATGGTGGGACCGTAAAATGACTTGTAGCAAGGACTAGCCTGTAAAATAACCAAATATTAACTGTCAGTAAAATGTTTAAATGGTGTACTGAAAATATAATAGGTATTAAATTCATTAATATTTCTGAAACTAATATGACAGATTATATAGATAATGCTAAGCTTGATGACCGCTACTATTCTTCTAAAAAATTTCTAGAAATGCGTTCACATCACTGTTTTGAACCACGTAATGATAGAAAGCTAGAAATGAAACGTATATCAGGTGATGCATGTTTTACAACAGTTAATGCAACTAATAATGAAGCAGACAATATAATAGACAATATATAATAGGTATTAAATTCATTAATATTTCTGAAACTAATATGACAGATTATATAGATAATGCTAAGCTTGATGACCGCTACTATTCTTCTAAAAAATTTCTAGAAATGCGTTCACATCACTGTTTTGAACCACGTAATGATAGAAAGCTAGAATTGAAACGTATATCAGGTGATGCATGTTTTACAACAGTTAATGCAACTAATAATGAAGCAGACCAGACTTCAGACCGCATAGGTGTTTTGCATGCTGCAATATATCTTGCATGTGCCGATGATAATGAATGGTACATTGGAATTGTACAAGAAATTGCAGATGGTTCAGATATTCATATTAAATTTATGCAACAAAATGGAATAAAATTTAAATAGCCCAGGTGAAAAGGCAAATGTTGGGTTCCTGTTGTAAATGTTTTAGCAAAAGTAAATACTCTTGTTGCACAATGTCAATCAGAAAAAAGCTATCTAATTTTCTAAAGAATTTGAAAAAATATTATTAAGTTTTGAAATGCTTAACAAAAATTCTAAGACTATTACTTAGAGAACAAGATTTATACTTTATTATTTTATTTTTTACTTACTTTTATTTAAATTGAAATTTATTTCTTGTTTTTTTTTTGAGTTTTAAATTTATTCATGTATTGGAAAAATATAAGCATATATGTACAGATATCTTTATTTTAAAATTTATTTTTAAATTCCTTGTTTACACAAGAGTTAATAAACAAATACTTATATTTAAATGTTTATTGGTTTTAAAGATATTGGCTATATAATTAATTCAATATGGATGATTCTTATCATGATAGAATCTTATTATGATAGAAAGTTTAAGTTCACATACTGTCATACTGCATCCACTTGGTTAAAGGAAATTAACTAAAAAACAAAAGAAATTCGAATCCAATCATTAATAAAATATTGCTTTCAAATTTTAATATTTATATTATGGCACTCAAAAAATATAGCACATAAAGTTAGGTCCTTTTCATTAGCATTAATTTGGATTTTTCAGAATAATGAACAAAAAATAAATGTCAGTTGTTAATTTCTTTTCTATGGTTTCTTTATTATGTGAACCTGCTGAATAAAAAATAACTAAAAAATTTAAAGTTACTTTAATTGAGAAACTCTATTACACTATAAAGTCCATTTGTTATGAGGTAGCTCCTAGATAGTGATAAGGTCAAGCAGAAAAAAAATGATCTTACAATCACAGTTTAGAAAACAATACAAAATAAATGCAGAAATTACTGAAAGGAAATGAAAATTCTATGTAATTGTTAGAAATGGTAAACATCAATAAGAAAAAACTAGGCGAATAATAATTTTTGGAGCACTTGAGTAAATTCACTTAACTTAGATAAACATGACAGTTGTTAAATAAATTTACATATAAAAATGCAACTGAATGAAGTTAAACAATTATTGAATGATAATTAGCTTACATAAAAACAGATACTTTTTGAAAAATTATAAAAGTTTATATTTTATAGAAGTTAGAAAATGTTATAGAATTAATTAAAAGAAAAAACTATTATTTTACTTAAAAAAAGTTTAAAGTATGTTATAACAACAACACTGTAATAAAATATATTTCTAAAATTAATGTTTTAATATGTAAAAAAGATTTGTATACTAATAAGATACTATTCAAAAAATTAAGAAAACAGAAAAAAAAAATCTTTTATTAAAAATTTGGTGCACTTTTTTTTATCATTTTTTATGTGACGGGACTCGTGTCATGATGTGACTTTTTTATGTGACTCATCAAGTGTTAATGTTAATGAAATGATATTAATAAAACAAAAGTTTTTTTTTTAAAAAATAATTCATTTTATTCGAAGATATAAGAGAATCTTTAATGAAGGTTCTATTCTCAATATTCAACACACTTTTCTAATACATTTTATACAAATAAAGTACATTGAAACCGAATTGTAGCAAATATTTTAAGAATATAGTAAAATGTTCAGTAAATTTAGATAAACCAAATATTAAAATTACCTTTACTGGCAGAAAATGCTAAACATATTTCTGGTGAATTCGAAGTCTCTAAATAATATAATAAAGTTCTCTTTACAAACAAAAACTTTAAAAATAAGTTTTTATGTAAGTAATACAAATAAAACATTAATTTATAAAAAAAAATTTTTTCATTTATATGTTACAAATCTTTTCTTCATAACAACATAACTTTTTTCAGCTTTAAATTGTTTCACAAATACTAAAACTCAAAATTCTATAAAAGTAAAATATAACATGATGTTTTTATTGTCAAAATTATACCCTTATACATATTTTACATACAAACATTTAAAGTATATATTTAATTCTTAACTTCAAACTTTGCAGTACTGCGCTAACATGTTTTGCCAAGTAGCAGTCTTCTTTGTTAAGTTAGGTGTTTCAGAGGTAAAGAGTTGAGAGAGGTTTCTAACCACAATGACACAAAAAGTCATCGTATGCCGACCTTTAACTTATGTTAAATTTATGTGCAATAATTATGAGGGTGAAACTACTGCCAATAAACACTCTGGTAGTCAGGTTTTCAAAAAAGTAACAGCCAATTCTGCAAAATATTTAAATTACAATTGCAAAGTTTCTAACTGGATTCTAGTTAGAAAGTGTGATTCTTTCATGCACAACAGGGCAACTTGGCAACGAGCAAAACATGTTAGACAAGGCTCAAAAGAAATGCACTAATGCTCTTGCCTTTGGGCCAGGCAATATATCTGATTTAAATCCTATCAATCATTTGCTTAGTAAAACCATAAGCAGAGGTTTCTAAATAAAACTTAACATTGCTGGCAGAAACTGAGAAAAGCCATAATAAAAGCGAACATGCAACGTGTTTTAAACTGTAATTTTATTTTTTATCTTCAGGGATGATGTTTTTAAATTAAAATGTTTCCTAGTATTAAAAACATTCAGATATAACATGAATCTAGACAAACAAGGTCGCCATGCAGAGAAATAAGTAAAGCATGGCGGTATCAGGGACAAAAATTTATGAAGAAAAAGAATTAACCAAGATTTTTTTTTTCATAAAAATAAAGACATTGGTTATTATATATTCTGCATCAAATTTAGTTTTAGTTATAATGAGTGAAAACAATGACTTGTTTTTTTTTCAAAAAAATAAAACATTACTTTCACTTTTTCTTGTCTATTATTTTCTATAAAGTTTATACTACCATGAAAATTATATTTTAAAATATTGATAGTTATTTTTATTCAAGCTAAACTTTATTTATTTGGATAAGAATCAAACATTTTTTTCATAATATTTTTTTAAATGTATCATCATCAACAAGTCTTTTTTTTATGAACTCAAAATCTTGTAGAAAAGTTTAATAAACTCAAAACATATTAACACAACTTGTATAGTGCTCAGAGATCCCGTAAGGAATACAGAAAATAAAATACCACAATTTTGTTTGAAAAATGATTTTTTTTGAATAACTGTAAATTTATTATCAGTTTGAATTTGCATATACACCAACAATTGTTTTAGTGGCTTGCCATTGACTAGCCACTTTTGGCAGCAGTGACAAATAATTCACTGAATAACCAATAAGCAATACTACAATGTGCTGCTCAAAATACTTTTATAGGTAAACTGAAATTCTGCTGAATTTTTAAAGAGTTAAAAACATTTTTTCAGTTTAGATATTAAAACTGCAATTAAAAAAATAACAGGATTTCATTTTTGACTCTATCCTTTATTAATATTTACCAAGATTAATGAAACCAATCTAATACATATATTTCAAAATAAAAATTTATCATTTTTCATTTACCCCTAGAAAAATGCTTTTTTGTAAAACCTTCTATAAAATGTATGTTCAATATATATGTATACCCGAACTAAAAATACAGAAAAATTCATAAGATTGTTAAGTAAAGCATTAGCAGTATAATGTATTTGTTTTATTAAAAAAAACTAATCTAAGTATTATAAAAATCATAATAAGATACAAACTAAATATAAGAATTATAACATTAATTTACAATTATATTTTAGATAAAATAAAGTGCTATAAAAATCTAAAACCAAAAATACATGTTTATTTTTTTGAATAAATACAAAGTAATATAAACAACCAAAATATGCCCATTTTGGATAGTAACAACATTTTTAGCATATTAAAAATTATGTATCGCATAAAATATATTGTTAAATTCTACATCTTTTGTTAACTTATTAAAAAATTAGCAAAAACATATGGTAAACTTGAATGAATATATAAATATCTTAAAAATTTTTATGCAATAATCTACAGCATTGATTGCCAGACAAACTAAATTACACATGATCAAAATAGAAACCTAAAATTGAAACACCATTCAAAAAAGCAGGCTGTTTAGTTTCATATAACTCATCAAACACAAATACTTTTAATAAAGGAAAAAAAACAGAGTTACAAACAATGATTATACATATAAGTTATATAAAGGTGTAAATTAAATCACATCAGTTAAAAAGTATATGAATATCCAATCTTATTTCAGCAAAGTTTTGAGTTGACTCATAATTGCTTCATGTGTGGCCTGAATTTGGAAGCAAACAAGTAAATATATTAACAACTATCTGCAAGACATCTTTTAAGTAACATTTCCCTATGACCCTATAGTAGTATAAAAAGGGCATTCCAGCACTTTTTTTTTTTCAATCATTATACTAACCATAATTTCTTAACCTAATATAACTATAATCTTAACTATAATTTATGAGCTAAAATAATATATTAATATAATAATATATTATGGTTACAAACTATGAGCTATTTTTTATACTTTTAAATCAATTTTTAGATTTTTTGGATCCATGTAAATTCAAAAAATTTTTCAAACTTATCAATTCTTTATTATCAACCCATGAGTTGAACAATTCAGGATATCCATACCACTTTACTAATGATTTGTTTTTAAGTTTACGAATAACTTTTTCAATCCTAAATACGTTTTGTTTAGTTTTTTGCATTTCTTGTTCATAAAAAGTACCTTGAATTTCTTTATTTCTTATTCACTCTTATCGTCAGTTATTTTATACGTTGGTGGATCTGTGAACTGAATCTGTGAAACTGTAAAAACTTCTCCAGTCCATCTCGGTGTGTATCCTTTTTCAAACGTTCATTTTTTTTTAGCTATCCTAACTCTATCACCAATTGAAAACTTAGATCTTTCAGACTCTGATCGTACATTTCTATTTAGATTTAACCAAAACAATTTTCATTTTTTTTATCGCTAGCTTCAATGGGTGTCATTTTTAATTGAAGAATGCTTTGTGTTGTTGTATTTATTTACCATTTCATCTAAAACGTCAATATATTTTCTAGTAGAATTAGCTGAAAAGTACTTAAACATTTTATCTTTCATTGTTCTATTCCAACGTTCAACTACGCAACTTTTTTCTTCATTTTCAGTTGAATATAACTCAACACCTAGCGCTTTAACATGCTTATTATAAAACTTTAAGCCTTATTCCACATTTTTTGACACTTTCTTTCAACGGGTCTATGATTTTCGTTTGCAAGTTTGTAGTCCAGACTTAAAAGATTTACTTCTTTATGCTCTTCTTTTTTACTGATCGTTTGTATTTTTTTGAGTAGTTTCAACACCCATCCCAAACTTTGCTTTAGATGATATAATACCTCTTTCAATTCTTTCATGTACTGTAAGATTTTTTATAGAATCCATATCTTCTATCATAATTTTATCAGCTAAATTTCTTTTTGCTGTGTCATCGAAGTGTTCTAGCAAGATGGTGATGGTCAGCTGCATTATCAACTCTATCTATAGATTTACTCCGTTCTTTATATGTGTCAGTAGAAGTTAATTGTTCATCTAAATTAGTACCAGGACCTGCAAAGTTCATTCCAGGTATATGCATTTCACCTGGAAACTTTGACCATGGTAGTTTTTATTTGTTGCTGAGTTAATCGAAATCACTAAATCTCCTCCTGTTTTTGATAATACAAATTGAGTTTTTGTTTTTCCACAAATAGCGCAAGTTCCACTTTGCATATTTCTATTGCTTTTACTCACAACATTTTGCAAGTTTAGTGTATTTGTTTTGTTTCTACATTTAACACAGTACATTTTTATATATAAAGAAATATTTATATACAAAAAATAAAAATCTTAAATATATAAAAATGGATATTATAGATTTGTCATGGAATGCGAATAACAATAAGAGAAATAATAATAAGTTGTTACCTAAGAGTATAAAAGGAATTATTGTTGGAAAGTCGGGTTGTGGAAAAACTATTTTATTATTGAATTTACTTTTAAACCAGGTTGGTTAGACTATAATAATTTACAAGTTTTTGGAAAATCTCTTTTTCAACCAGAATACAAAATATTAAAACCATCTTTTTAGAAAAAATTACCAAAAGAAATTATTCTTGAACTATTCAAGCTACAAGACCAAATAAAAAAATTAAATGCAAACCCTGAGCTTATAATTGAAGACATTTCAAAAAATTTAAATGAGAAAACAGATATGGAGTGTAAGTTTTTTGAAACAGCAGAAGATGTACCAGATCCTCAAGATCTTCATATTCATAAGAATGATTTGATGATATTTGATGATTTATAATTAACAAAGCAAAATAAGTGTGAAAAATATTATATAAGAGGAAGACATAGTAATGTAGATTGTTTCTATCTTGCACAAAATTATTTTATGTTACTTAGGCAAACTATATGAGAAAATAAAAATTTGATTTGCTTATTTCCACAAGATTCAAAGAATTTAAATCACATTTACAATGATCATGTTTCAAGTGATATGTCAAAAGATGAGTTTAAAAATTTTTGTAAGAAAGCTTGGTCAGAGCCTCATGGATTTGTTATTATAGATCTATCTTCTAATAAAGACTATGGAAAATAAAGAAGACAGAAAATATGAAATGGCTTTAGTTAGTTTACAGACATATTACAGTTTTCCTAATATTAGTTCTTCAAACAACAATTTTAGATATAGATTAGATAATGGATCAACTTGGAAGGATATAAACATTCCAGATGGATGTTATGAACTTAATGATATAAATAAATATATTCAATTGATTATGAAAGGAAACAGCGATGCAAGTTCAGGAGTTGCAAATATTACAATTGGAGGAAATAATAATAATACATTAAGTGCAGCTTTGACTATTGCAGCTGGTTATAAAGTTGATTTTACAACTTCAAATTCAGTTAGAACTGTTTTTGGTTTTAATAGTCAAGTATGTTCATCAGGTTATCATGAATCAGAAAATATTGTAGACATATTAAGTGTTAATAGTATAAGAGTAACAAGAAATATAATAGGATCATCGTATGTAAATGGAGGAAGTGGTAACGTTATATATTCAATTTTTCCAGATGTAGGTCCTGGATATAAAATTGTTGAAAAGCAGAACCCCTTAATTTATTTACCAGTAATACTAAATAAAATATCAAGAATGGAAAATAAACTGATCGATCAAAATGGAAATCTTTTAGATTTACGTCTAGAAGAAGTAAATATCACAGTTCATATTAGAGAGAAGTATTTAATGTAAGAGAATTATTTAATATATGAAGTATATAAATTGAATTTTTCGTAATTTAAAAAAAAATTAC
Organism: Hydra vulgaris; assembly: GCF_038396675.1. NCBI lineage: Eukaryota > Metazoa > Cnidaria > Hydrozoa > Anthoathecata > Hydridae > Hydra > Hydra vulgaris. The sequence goes on along the minus strand of NC_088920.1, from coordinate 46,853,423 downwards.
TTTATATCTATATAAAAATGAGTAAATATACTAATATTAAAATAAATATTTCGGAGAAATTGAAAAAAATTAAAAAAACAATTGGTGAAGAAGCTAGAATTAAATTAGCCCATTCGTTAATGGTAATAATGCATTAGCTGTAACAAAAAGGCAATTGAATAAAATTAAGAAAGCATATGAAAATAGTACTGGTGTAATAATTGATTTAAGTAAAGCGTAACTCATTTACAATTCTAAAATAAAGGGTGGATTTCTTGGAGCACTTTTACCTTGACTTGGTACAGCTGGAAGATTTCTATTATCAAGCGTTGCTCCAGCTCTTACAACAGGTTTATTAGCAGGAGTAGGTTCAGTAGCTGGATCAGCTTTGATTGATAAAATTGCTGGAAGAGGTATTGTGTACAGGAAAAAAATGGAACAGCAGTTAAAATGACAGCTGCAAATGACCATGGAGTAAAGGAAGTTCTGTAGGTGATGGTTATTACATACGTAGTGGAAATCGATATACATCAACAGGTGAAGGTTTATTATTAGGAACTTTTACTTTTATGATTTCTTAAAATTTTTTTATAATCTTTATAAAAAGAAATGACAGTACATAAATTTATAAAAAATATATATATATATATATATATATATATTTATATATATATATATATATATATATATATATATATATATATATATATTTATATATATATGTATATATATATACATGTATATAGTTGTTTATACATATATAATATATATATGTATATATATATATATATATATACATATCAACTTAGTTTCTCCGCGCAGCGGCCTTGCTCGGCAAGGTTCGTGTTTCAGAGTTTAGGAGTTGAGAGAGGGTTGCACCACAAATACAACTAAAAAAAAAATTAAAAAAAAACAACAAAAAAACACACACAAAAAAAAATAAAAAAATAAAAATGAGTAGCCTCCTCCACTGTAGTGGCCCCCTCGGGCCTTGGGGAGGCGAATAATCTAAAAAAATATATATATATATATATATATATATATATATATATGTATATTTTATATATATATATGTAGGGTCATTTCGGATAAAGCGAGCCAATAAAACTAAAATCAGTGTGTATTAATAACTATGTGAGATATCTTAATACTTCTTGTACTAGAAAACTCTATAACAGATACCTAAACTATGATATAATGTAAAGTGAGCCACACTTATATAAAGTGAGCCAAGTAAACTATATATGATACATAGGAAAGGCTCGCTTTATATTAACAAATTTATAAAGTAAGCCACCATTATTGGTAAAGCGAGCCAATAGCTTATATGATTATTCTAAAGTGAGCCATTTAGCTTTTATTTCAGACAAAAATTTACAAAATTAGAAGTATTATTACAAATAATATTTACTATATTAATATTAACTTTATTACCTACGATATAGTAAACTGGTATTAAAAGTTTGCAAACATTAACCTCAAATGCATACAATGCAAAAAATTTAAAGAACAAAAGCAATATAAAAATGTCAGCAACTAGTCTAATAAAAATAATACTGCTAAAGCTGCAGATAAATGATGCAGTACAAAATGCAAAATATCAAGTCTTAACTAGAGTTAATTTACTTAGTTGTTGTTTGAACACAATCAGCACATAGTTGTCCACGCACAGTTATTTCGATACAGCTCTCATGTAACCAATCACGGCACGCGTCACACTCAATCCATTCATCATCAATGAGAGGATCAGTTGCTTCACCATATGCAAACCCACAATATTTGCAAATGTCCTCTTCTTTTTGTTTCTTTTCTTTTTGGATTCTTTCTTTTTCTTTATAACCTTCTGTTTAACAGTTTTCTTCTGTTTCTTTTCTTTGGTGGTCTCTTTCTCTTTAGCTGCTTTTTTTGTTATTGGTTTGGTTCTTTCTTGAATAAATGCTACATTTTCTTCTGATGTCAATTCATAAGATGGTGGTTTCTTACGTGGCCGACTGCTTTGTGGTCGATCTGTGTGTGGCACTGGCATCAAGTTTTCAAAAGACACATCGAGGTCTGCTTGTTCAATTGACACAATTGCAATATCAGTATTGACATGTTGCTCATGCTGCTTATCTAGGCGAGTATTAGAATTAGATGCATTAATATTATCTTTATTAGCTGTATCAACAAGTTTAGCACTAGAACTATTTGAAATATCTGGCAATTGCATTTCATTCAGATTAATTATGTCAACGGATTCGGTCACAGAAATCAACTGCAAATTCATAGCTGCATTAGGTACAGGTGGCTGTTCAATACTCGATCGCAGTGGCAAACAAGAATTTTCAATATTTGACAACATATTGGGCTGAGAATCCAATGGCTCAGTTTACCTGAATGCCCTTGGCTCGGTTTATCTAACAGTTATGCAAAACCGAGCCAGGTTGAAAATTCGATTAAAAAACTTTATCATCGCTCAAATATATATCAACACTGTATTTTTTGAAATAGTTTCTCATATTACTAATGTTACAATCATATTTACTATAAATAGTGTCAAATATGAAATACTCACTTTTCTTAATTGAAGCTAAACAAAATATAAGGTCTTAAAGCGAAAAAACGTTTTGTTACTACTCGAATGATTATAATTATACCACCGCGAAAATAATTGCTTAGCAACTGTTTTTAAAATGATTATTAGACTTTAAAATGAATAACTAATATTAAATAAATTGTTATAAATCGAAAGCATAATTTGATTTCGTAAAATTGCAATATTTAGGCGACCGGCTCGCTTTATCCGAAATGACCCTATATTATATATATATATATATATATATATATATATATATATATATATATATATATATATATATATATATATATATATATATATATATATATATATATATCTATATATATGTATATTTTATATATATATGTATATTTTATATATATGTGTATAAATATTTATATATATATATATATATATATATATATATATATATATATATAAAAATTTATATACATATATAAATATTTATACATATATATATATATATATATATATATATATATATATACATATATATAATATATATGTATAAATATTTATATATGTATATATTTATATATATATATATATGTATATATAAATATTAATATTTATACATATATATATATATATTTATACACACACACACACATATATATATATATAAATATATATATATAAATATATATATATATATATATATATATATATATATATATATATATATATATATATATTTATTGCTATTTATCAACATTCATCACTCCCTTTACCTCCAAATTCTCCCTATTTAAATTATTGAAAATCTGTGTCACATAATGAAAACCAGAGTTACCCTTGTAAGAGCAACAACAATTGATGCACTTAAAGATATAATTGAGCATGCCTTGTTGCAAGAGATAATACTAGAATTGTGTCAAAATGTGTGTAATTCAATGTGAAGCAAGATCTCTGAAGTCTTGAAATTAAAAGATTACACATCAAAATGTTAACAGTTGTCATCTATAATTGTTTCAATGAAGTATTGTGTATTGTATTTTTAAAACAGTATATAATTACAACAACATATTTTGTAATATTTATAGCTTTTCACAGATATTTAAATGTCCAGTTCATATGGAATTGTTTTTTAAATAAATATTATTTTTCTAAGTTCAAGACTGCATCAAGGTCTATACAAGTATATGAGTATTCATATAGAAATAAGAACACATATAAAGATAAAGAAACACATAAATTTTTAGATTTATAGACACCTATTTCTTCAAGTGTTCTGACAACAGTAAAAAAATTAAGTTTAGTTTAGACAAAAATTTCTTGCAAGGCTTTATATTGAATATAAAAAATTTAACTTTTTTAATGTTATACTTTTTGTTAAATTCTTTTTTTTGGTTTTTTAGATGTTGACATATAACTTTTTGTAAAACAGTGTATTTTTGAATAATTAAAAGAACCAAAAAATAATGCGGATGTAATTTGTGGAATATTTAATGGAGTTATAATGGAGTTTCATTATTTATTTTCAGAAAACAAATTCAAATTTACATAAATTAAATATATTTAACGCAAAATTTATGTTAGGAGGAAAAAATTTATTTTTTTGTAATTTCTGCTTTAGTAAGAATGTAGGTTGAAATTTTAAAGTATCATCTTATTAAACACACACTTGATTATTTATCTGCTTGTAGTCATGAGAAAGAAGAAATTATGGAAATGAAATATTTGTTCAATACAATTGCATTTGAAGCTCATTTGTTGTAGTAAGTATAATTGGTTAGTTTTAAAATTTATGTCATGCTGTAATGTATGCAGGGTTGCTAATCAATCTGGAAATCCTAAAAATCTAGAGCATGAATTCTAGGGAAAATCTGGAAAACTTAGAGTTTTTTTTAAATATATAGTTATTTGGGAGTTGTCAGGAAAAATTTGGGAGTTGTCAGGGAAAATTATTGTACAAAAATGGAAATTTTTGTACAATAGTTTTTTATCAAAATTAATTTGTATCATGTATATGAATATTCATTATTGATAAATTTTCATAAAAGTGTTTTTCATAAAGTTTTTATATTTAATTTGAATTTAGATTTATAATTGATAAGCTATTTTTTTTAAAACATTTTAATAGGATGTTTAGTATTGTCTTGGATAGTTAATACGGAAATACTGGGTAGAATAAATAAATCATATTTAACTGCATTATATACAAATTAATATACAACCTTTTTATATATAAATAACATATTTTTATATAGCAACTATTTAGTTATTATTCAAAAAAGTTTCTTTAGAATTATTTTAATAAATTTCAACTGACTATTTTTTTTATCTAGCGTTGATTAAAATTAAATCTTTTTCAAGTTGACTGTTTTTCAAATTGGCTGTTTTACTCATATTATAAAGAACTTGTAAAAACAATTAATAAATTTGATAACTGTTGTTCTAAATATTTAGTTTATCGTGTATGGGAAATCAGGAAGTCATAATGAAAGTAAAAAATACCAAAATAATATTTTTGCTAAACTATTTTTTTAAACTTTTTATAAAAAATTCTTCTAATACTACTGTTAAATGTTCTTAAATTTAAAATCCAGCTAGTTTTACAGTTTACGTATAAAACAAATAGTGGACTGTCTCCAAAAAATTTTAAAACTTATTTTAAAGAAATACACCATAAGCATTATACAAGATTTTCCATAAATAACTTTGTTGTAACAAAATCTTATTCAAAACTGAGTTCTTATTCAATTCAGAATCATGGGTCATTTTTGTGGAAAAGTTTTCCAAACATTGTTGTTGAGAAGAATATTTCACTTCTTCAGTTTAGAATTAAATCAAAGTGATGTTTATTACACACAGTTATTACATGTTGATTTATCTTGTTACTTTTAAGAGAAAATCATATAAAACACTACATCAATTAAAAAGCAATAAAATTAATTTAAGCTAATCTTAAATTTAATTACCCTGTAAGTTCAAAAACTAAATTAAATAATTACAGACATTACTCATTATCATTAATCGCATTTTTTTAAAACTTTAAAAAAAGAAAAAAATGTAGAACAAAAATTGTTGTTACTTCCATTAAAATAACAAGAAAGTAAACAGATACTGTAACTGTCATTCATGGATTATCAAGCTATGCTTTTGCTAACATGAAATTTGAATTGAATTCTTTAATTGACATTCAGAATATTCATGTAATACACAGAGTTTTCATGTAATACACAGAGTTTTCATGTAATACACAGAGTTTTCATGTAATGCGCAGAGCTTTTAAATTGCGAGTGGAAGTTACCAAATATTATTTTTTTAATTTTTATTATTGTTTTTAGCAAATATTGCTGATAATCAAAATATAATGATAATGATAGTTGATAATATATTGCAGATGAATAGAGCAGTGTTACTAGGTTAAAATTCTCAGGGAATCCTCATGGAAAAAACCTTTTAATATTGGAGTGAAACCCAGTATTAAGGATTTTCAGCCTTGCACACATTTGTATTTTTTTAAATTGCTTATTTTATATTGTTAAGTATTTTAAGTAATAATTAATATTTTATACCTGTTTTTCATAAATTACATTTTCTAAATTAGTTTTTGTTAATTGCTTTTTCTAATTTTTTTTATTACATTCTTAGTTTTATACACAGAGAACAGTTAACCATTATCAATAATCTTGACTTTTGGAGGTTATATATTAGCCAAGCAAAGAGTGAAAAAGATGTTGTTTTTGTGTATTTTTCAGCATTAGGATCATTCTGTAAGTTGTTCTTAAGGATATAGACACTTGAATTTTTTTTTTTAATTTAAACGTTAACAAAGATAAGTTCTGTTGTTATCAGTTTTCATTCTCTTAAATTAAAGTCAAATTTAATATAAATTTTTTTATAATAGCAAAGAAAAATAAAGGTTAAAATAAAATAAGATAAAAACTGAATTAGAAAATAAGTTCATTACAAAATTACAAATCTGATTTATAAATTCATATTTTAGTTAAATTAAAAGATTTAATTCAAATGACTCTTAAATATGAAACTAAATTTCAAAATTTTACTTATCTCAAATTGTTTTTAAATTTAAAGACATTATCTGACTCAAAGACTTCTTTAGGTTGATTTCAACATGAAGTGATTCATTTAGTGAATTCTCTTTGCCTAATGTTGATCTTGTTTTGTTTAATGATGGAGTAATGGTTATTTCAGAATACTACTGTAGTACTTTGGAGTTGGTAGTAATACAGTTGATTTATTGACACTTGCTAATTTACTTTATTAATGCTGTTAGAGATAAAATAATCAACTAGCATTCCCCTGTTTCTTCCATCAGAACTTGCTCTCTGACAATATGATTTTTTTAATTTTGTTCTGCTGCTGACTTGTTAACTGTTGTAACAGAAAGTTTCTATCAAGCATTAGATGGAAGTGGCAAACAGTAAAGTCTGACATGCTTTTCTAAAATGCTTGTTTTGTATGATGTATCTAAGAAAGTTTTTGAAATAGTAATATTAATAATAAAAAGATGTTGTTAATAATATCAAATCATTCCTTTTTTAATCATAATAATAAAGTAGTCTTTGGTTGAAAACACCCATTTTCATTTCCAGTATCTTCTTGGGTACTAAAAGGTTCCATTCCCAGTTCTGTTCCTTATCTATATTAATAACTTTTCTGATAATATTACTTCAAAACTGGCTTTATTTGCTGATGCCACACCTATATAATTTAGTCTTGTAAAAGTAAAGTGTAGTTATAGAATTTTAATTCTTGATTGATAATGAAATCTAGATAAAGCTGCATAAGCATTTATAAATATAGGTAACAGCATGAAATTGTTATCAGTTTTGTAGTTTTTGAATTCTTACAAGATTTTCAATGTCTTTTTTTATATCAGGATTCTATGCTGAAAGAAATATTTTCTATGCAAAGACTAGTAGGGTTATCTCTGACTTAAAATACTGTTGCTTTAGAGCTCTTGGTTGGATGAAGGTAGTGATAGTGTTTTGATAAAAATACTCAACTTGGCACATGTGAACTGCATCTTGTTACTAGTGAAAAAAATAAACTCTATGTTTATTTTTTCTAATAAAATAAGTTAATGGCTTGTGGGTAATAATAGTTTAATAGTTTGGTGGGTAGATTTCAACATTTTTTCCAACATTGTATAAAAGCTGCAATCAACTACTAATTCAATTGGGAACTAACAGAATTCAAAGAAAAGAGTTAAAGAGAAAGAAAATGTTTGACAGAAGACTTAAAAAGCTTTATGAGTCATGAGAACAGGAAAGCAGGATAGTTTCAAAGCACCAATGTTCTTGGAAAAAACTAGATAAATAAATAATTACAGTAAAAGCATGGTGTTTTGCTAAAAGACAAGTCATGCAAAATGGGTTGATGGAACAAGTGATGATAACTAACTTGAGCATTGGCTCTGTTAGTATTTGTAGTTGGGGTGTAGTGGAGGTGTTATTTGTAGTAGAGGTGTATTAGGAGGTGAGTTTATCAGACTGAAGATTTAAATTTTACTATATCGAAATAAAGGGGAGTTAATAAACATGAATCTTTTTATTTTTTTACTGTTTACATACATTGACTGACAAATAGGTAGAACATGCAAAGAGTGTTTACTACATTAACTTAGGATTTTGGTTTAGGCAGGTAATCTATCAATTAAAAAAATTTTTTTAATTATTTAAATTTTTTCTGGTCTTCTAACTTTTTAAAAAAAAACATAAACTTTACATTTTATGGTAAAAATTAAAGGTGACCAAGCAAGATTATATATTAGGAGTGGAAATTTTTTGTTTCAAGTGACAGCCCTATAACCATTGGTGGAGTGATGACCTAAAACTTACAGATATAAAAATAAAATGCAAAAAACCTTTAGCGCAAATCTTAAGGTATTTTTAAAAGTTTGTAAATTTGCTCAATTTGTAAAATAACTCATATTGTTTAACTATTGTATATTGTTTATTTTTAAATATAACTATGTTTTAGATGTATAAGATCAGAGAATAATTTAATTAGAGAAAGTGATTGCCCTTCCAATATTTCATAGCCAAGAAATTGTATTTATGGAAATTTGATGAAGAAGCATTATATGGATTTTTTAAAGTTATGTTAGACAAGGCAGATATTAGGAAATATCATTTTCTCTTAGAATTGAGTAATATTCCTAGATCAAGTGATGTTATTAAAGAAATCTCAATTGAAGTTTGTCAATTATGGAATAAAATGATGATACCATGCTTTCTAGAGAAATCTGTGCAAAGTAAAGTTTGCTATTAAAAATTACAAATTACTTATTAAATTAACACAAAGTACAAATAATAAGACAAGTATTATAAATAGCTTGGATAAGTTATTTAACTTATTGCCCAAAAATGCTATATTTAAGACAATTTTTTTTATGAAATTCAGAAATCTTCTAATTGTGCATTTTTTTGTTGAGATTAGTTTGATTGTTTTCATTTACATTTCCTTTTCTAAGGAAGTAGAGCTGAATCATTACCCATACTATTAGTCACCTGTGATGGTTCATCGTTGTCAAGCAGACTTTCACTAAGAAGGCTTTATCACATCATTTTGTCGCAACTGTATAATTGACATTCCCATTAAACTTTCAAGGGGTTAAAAAAGTGTTCCACTGTTAAGGAGTTTTAGGTTGTAGTTAAGATCAACTTCTGAAACTCTAAAATATAAATACCTGAGCTGGTTATTTTTTTAATCTTTTTGAGTGCTTTGAAGAGTATGATACGCTTATACATAACTAAAGTTAAATCAAATTGATATAACAGTCAACAAGCAATGTGCCCTGTTACACAGCGTAATCATAAATTAAACAAAAATGCCCGCAGCTTAGTTAACATATTATGGGTATTTTGGCAAAAAAATTTTAACTCAAAAATCCTTAAATGATTGATTTCTCAATCATTTAAGAAACTTTTATTACCTTATTAAACTTCATTTGGTACATTTAAATACACAATAATGTTAAGTGTTTATTTTAGAAAATATTTATAGCTTTTATTTTTTTATTTAAAAGCTGTTAGCCTAAATGAAACGCCCATTTTATGAGTTAACGTAAAATGTATTTTATAACCAGAGAAAAGATAATGTTTCATTCGACTGTATGTAGTGTATGCATGAGTGTATTTTGCCAGTTTGAAGAGCATTACTTTACAATGCTGCATCATTAAGTCAAAACTGCCAATTATTGACTTTTGCCAGTATACACACTATATGCACTTCATCAAACCAGGTCGGAATCCTTAAAATAAGAAAGTGTAACTGAATATTCGGCAGCCGAATATTTGGAGCTTTGGCCAAACATCTAGCCAAATATTCTTTATTCAGAAAAACCACTGTTTCTGACATCTCTAGTTATATAAGTAGGGTAGAGCAGGGCTAGTTGAGCAATTTTTACTAAATCTAACAGATCTCATGAACAGTGTATCAGATTTGCATGATGATCTCATGAACAGTGTGTCAGATTTGCATAATTCTTTCAATATTTGAAAGATAATTTAACCTGCTAAAAATTTGTTAGGAAAAAAGTATAGTTTTGGATTTTTTTAAAAGATATTGCCTAAAGTTTATTTACTTTTTTCAAAGCTGCTCAACTTACCCCTACTAGCCAAGGTGACACAGTAGTTAGATTTTAAAGAGAACAGTAAGACTTAAGAAAAAACTGCTAATTTTAATTAAAAGTCTGATAAGTTGGTAAAATATAAACACTTAAGTGATAATGATAAAAAAATTTATAAGCATCCAAGAGAATAGTAGTGGAAATTTTTTTTTTACTTTTTTGGTCCAAAATTAAAATAGTGCCATGTACCCAAAATTAAAAATTTTTTGTGTACCTTACTCAACTGCTTTTCAGCAATCTTTTGTTGCGCATTGTGTTAACATTCTAATTCTCTAACTTTCATTCATTAGATGTTTTGTCATGTGATGCGTAGTTTTTGAGATATTTTAATTGCAAAACTTACTCCTATGCTCTACTAACCCCGCTATACCCTACGTGGTTTTGTTTTTAAATGAACAAACAAAAATAAAAGATTTGAAAATTAAATCTAATGAAAAGACAAAGCGTTTTTAAGATTTTCACTTGACTAAATTGAATTTTAGTCGGTTAGTAGAAAGTCCATAGTCGATTAAATTGATTTTTTTTTTTTCTTAGGCAACTAATTTTGACTTCCAACTAGTCGACTTTTAGTCAATTTAGTCGAAGTCAATAACAACACTAGTGCAAAGGTCAATGCAGTATTGTGACAGAGCCTATTACAACCCATCTGGGAGACCTACCACCTAAAAGAAAAAAACTTGAAACAAGTTATAGTCAATTATTTGATGATACAGACAATTCTAATGGTGAAAATTTAGAAGATAGTAGTACAAGTGATGATTACACTATACCACAAATCAATGGTAAGATGGTAGCTAAGATAGCTAAAAATGAAGGGTATCCAAGAAATTGTTTGTCAAAGATTGCAGAACCTGTACTCAATGCAGTTGGTGAGACTTTGATTTGCAGATCTGCAGTCCAAAAAGCATCTACAACACTTGGGCATGAAATAAGCTTGATTCGGTCTTATATTGATTTTTCTAAAGAAATGTGTTTATATTTTAATGGTAAGAACATAGACAAACAACATTATTATAACACTTGCACTTCAAGCAAGTCTAAATCTTTGGTTATACCTTTAAAAATATTAGCGAGAAAAGCAACTTTGTCTCTATTTATAAGATGTTACACAAAGTTATTTTGGAATTTAACTTTTTTAATAAAATTTCTGTTGTAATATGTGACACCACTGCAGTAAATAAAAGGTTCTAATAATTGAGTAATTAAATGTTTGAAAAAATTATTCCAGGTTCAACCTTGTTCTTGATTCTTTAGCATTTTATGAACTCAAAGTTTGATTCCTTATCAACATAGCCTAATATGAATTACTGGTTCGTTAATGACTTGACTAGTAACTACCATGATTTAATTGAAAAATGTATGCCTAATGTTTCTCTTGCAGAAGAAATGTTGACAATATAAGTTAAAATTAAAATTAAATGGCTTTGAGTTTATGGAAAAACACTGTGATATTTGGAATGATTGTCCATCAGACATTGATTACACAAATGAAGTGTGCAAAAGGATGCTTGGGAAAGTTAAAACATTTCTTTAAAGAAACGTCATCAACTTATAGGCCAAATTTCTGAAACACTGTAGTAAACTTTTGTTTTTATAATAAAATAATTTAGTTTTTAATCTGTATTTACTTTCATGATGCAATTTTCAAATACTTACAACTGAAAATTTAGAATTCTACAAACGTATCTTTACCCCAAATTATATAGATCTTTGTGCGTAGCTCATAAGCAGGGAGGCTAGCCACGCTTGGCAATTAGCTGGACCTTCCCTAATTTTAGGCAGTCCTGCAAATTTTTTTAATTTAGGAGTCATTTTCTAAATTTAGGGGTCATTTTCTAAATTTAAAGAATTTTTTATTTATTTTAGTAATAGACCTAGTAATAGATGGTTTTTAAGATTTTGGCACCCTAATGACAGATTTTTTTTTTGTAAATTTTGTAAATTTTTTACTTTATTTTTTTTTAACTGATATTTATATTACGAACATTCTATTTAAATTTAAAAAACCTTTTGTTTAAATTGTTAGCAAAATATTCAAGTTAAAAGCAATTAAATTAAACGTTTTATTAAATTTAAATTAAATAAATAAAATCAGCAAAACTTTTGTTTTTTCAAATTTTTAAGCAATTGTTTTTCTATCAATTTTATACTAAAAGTATAAACATTTGCACATTTATCAATGTGTTTCAAATTTTGTGCAGACCTGATGCCAACTTAAAAGGCTGATATATATATATATATATATATATATATATATATATATATATATATATATATATATATATATATATATATATATATACATACATACATACACACACACACATACATACATACATACATACATACATACATACATACATACATACATACATACATACATACATACATACATACATACATACATACATACATACATATATATATATATATATATATTAGTAGTAGAAAATATATTTAGCCTTAAATATATATATATATATATATATATATATATATTTAAGGCTGTTTTGTATTATAATATTAAAACAAAACTCATAGTCGTAGAAGAGTGTTTAATATTAAAAAGGTAATTCAAATAGTGCAATGTACATTAATATATTAATATATAGACCGATATACATATATATATATATTTTATATATATATATATATATGTATATATATGGTATTTGTACATATATATATGATATATATATATTTATTTATATAGATGGTGGTTTACATTATATGAGTTTAAATGAAACACAGTTATAACTCAACATATGCTATGTTGTTTCCATTCTATTGATGGGTTTTAAACTTTGCAACTTATGCTTTTAAAGCAAGTACTAACTTGCTATACCTCTATTCGATAACCATCCTAGAAAAGCTAGTAATAACTTTGCTATCGGCAATTTCTTCACATTTATGGTACAGTATTACAAATTAAAAGTTTGAAAAAGTTTTAATGATTAAATAAAACATGTAATAAAACAGATAATACTTTTAATTATCTGCAGTAGATTCAAAGTTTAAAAAGTGGCTAAGTGAGGTTTTCATAATATATGAAGATTAAATAAATTTGTTTAACAAATCTGTTTTACTAAATCTTAAGCTTAAAAACCTAAAGTTGAAACTTATTCAGCTTATGTTACTTAACTTATTTGCTAAAGAATTTCTAGAAATAAGAAAACACATTGTTGTTTTTTTGCCAGAACACACCGATAAGAATCTGTTTTTAGCAGAATGAAGAGCAAAATGAATTTAGCAGAATGAATTTAGCAGAATGAGTTTAGCAGAATGAATTTAGAAGAATTTATTAACAGTTCTCTATTATTACTTGAAAGCTTCAAAACAACAACAAAAAATTTTTGGCTTTATAAAATTATTTAAAATATAAAACATTTTTAGGCTATTCAGGGTAATGGACCTTCTGGTCCAGCTGGCTCTAAAATGTGTAAGGTGATGTGCAGTTTTTTATTAGCAATTTTATTTTGGAGGCCACATTGTTTTTTTTACTTTTGATTTAATAACAAGGATGAGCCAATCACATAGTTTATCATTTAAGATTATAGGTGTACTATTTATATTTTAGTCAAGTTTGCTTTGTTAAATTAATAATGGCTATAGTAGAAAATGTTAAAGAATAAGTACATAACTATTAAGTTTAAATATTAAGCATTATCATCAACAAATAATTTAATTTTTTTTCCTCCAAATTATTTGTGGGTTTTGAAGTAGTTTTTATTCTATTAATTCTATTCTTTGTGCTTTTCAGGTTTTTATGTCTTCTGTAAACTCTTTTTTTGCTTTTGAGCTTTATTCTTTTATTTTCTAGTAACTCCCCGTGTAAATAGACATTTTTGAGCATTTAAAAAAAATGTTTTAACTACCACCCTAATATGCTTAAATGTTGTTTTAACTATCACCCTAATATACTTAAACGTTGTTTTAACTACCACCCTAATATACTTAAACGTTGTTTACTACCCTAATATACATTAATATTAAAATTTATATTTTAGCTCACTATACTTTTATGAAGTTTGTTCATAAACAAGTTGATGCATACAAGTTTGCATTTACTAACGATGAGATCTTTGCAGCAGAAATGGGGTTTGTATTCTAAATATAATATTTACTTTATTTTTTATTAGGAGAATAGTTTCTGTTTTTTTATTAGTTTCTGCTTCATTTTATTTAGGTTTTAATTTAGATTTTTAAAAATCCTTTCTTTTTATTTTCTTTAACTTTTTTATAAAATTCTTTAATTCATACAATTTATTATGTATTAATTTATGCATTTCCCTTTATTTAGCACCCAAAATTACTTTGGGCCTTTATTTAGTAGCACCCCTGGAGATATAATTAGAAGTAATTTGTCAGTTGGTGTAACAACTGTTTTTTAAGGCTAATAATAAAACTTTTCATGGCTTGGAGCACAGTTTATACCTCATACTATGAATAAGTTCATAATTCATACTATAATTAAGTTAAGTTTATACTTCACTCTATAAATAAGTTAAGTTCATACTTCCTACTATAAATAAGTTAAGTTACAATATACTTCACTTTATACATAAGTTAAGCTCATACTTCACTCTATATTTAAGTTAAGTTCACACTTCCTACTATAAATAAGCTAAGTTACAATATACTTTACTCTATAAATAAGTTAAGTTCATACTTCACTCTATAAATAAGTTAAGTTCATACTTCCTACTATAATTAAATTAAGTTTATATTTCATAAACCATTTGTGCATGATATAATTTTATATGTGATACTGGTCATGGTATAATTTTATATATGATATTGGCCATATCAATGATCAACTCCATAGTTGAAAAAGTTTACTAAGCAGTTGTCATTTTTTTTGTTTTGCTGTTAATAACATAAAACAAAATGGAAAATTCAGCATTCCTAACTATACTTTAGAATGCCTTCGAAGCATCGAGTTTGTATTTGGTATGCAAGTTGCTCACAAACTAATTATAGTTCTGAGTGCCCAGTTTTTAAGCGAAGTTTTATTGGAGATCTTAAGTACTCTTCATTGATTTTGTTTATTAACTTTTATGATACACCTATTGTGGTAAGTTTAATTTGTGTGTGTGTATCTATTATCAAACACAATTTATTGGGTGTTGATACATAATAAATAAGATAAGACACCCTTTAAATAAATAACTTTATGCTTATTTTATTATTTTTTAGTCTGAAATAAATAATGGAAGTACAATATACAGCGACGAAGTAACTTTACTATTTTTTTTTTTTGATAATGATAAAAGTAAAATGGAGTTCTCAGATAAAATTGGTTCAGTTGTAAATAGCTTAATCCAGTTAAGCATTGATGTCCGAGCTGTGCTAGTTGATAAGTAAGCACTTATTTTTTAAAAAATTTCAATGATATGGTAAATTTTTTTTGATTAACATTTATATAAAATTTAGGCGCAAAAATCCAGAATTGTTTGAGAGCTATGGTATTCATGAAAATGTAATTCTACCAACAGTCATGTTGCAGTATCCATTAGAATCCAGAAAAACTGAACATAAAGGCATAACGGTGAATTAAAATAAAAACTAATTATCAGAGATTTTTTAATACTCTAACAAAATATTTAATACTCTAACATTAATGTTGTTTTATTTTTAGAAAATTGTAGATTCATTCCCATTTGATGTTGACTTAACAAATGAGAGTATATACAAGTTTGTTCATGACAGCATTTTAAAACCACAAGTTTATAGTTAGGTTCTTTATTATAATCATGTTATGTTTGTTTAATATTTTTAGACACAAAAACCTACCTATCTTTGCTTAACTGTATATAAGCGCTGACCTGAATCTCTAAATGTTTCAGGATGATATATGTATACATTGTCCCAAACAAAACAAAAAACAGTTTCTTTTTAAATTATCTATTTTTTATTGCTTTCGAAATTAACAGAAAGTTTAAAGATAAGAAAGATTGGAAATAAAAAAGTTTAAAGATAAGAAAGTTTAATAATCAGAAAGCTTTTTCTTCGATTTGTAAAGTTATAGTTATGATGAAATATATATGAAATGAAACACATATTAAACATATTTTGAAAATAACAAATAATATTGATTTATTAAAGCAAAAGTATGAAGCGCTTTATATTTTTATATATTTCATATTTTTATACCTATTTTTATACCTATACCTTGTTCGTCAAGGTTCATATTTCAAAGTTAAGGAGGTGAACTGTAGTGGCCCCCTCAGCCTTGGGAATGTGAATAACATTGATGAGTCTTTATTGAAGAATCAATATAATCAATAAAAAGATCAATAAAAACTTATTTCTGATGAATCTTTATTGGTGAATCACAGCACAGTGGGACAGATGGCAGACAAAAGTAAAAAAAATACATTATTGTATACCATTTTATAGCTTAAACATTCAGCTTTTATAAAGTATATATAATTTTGTATAATTATCATGTCATATACTTCTAAGCTATAGAATAAAAAGCTTCTTTTTTTTTTCTTTTTGTTTTCTTTTTTTTTCTTCAAATTTTTTAATTTTAATTTAATAATATTTTTTTTGTTACTAGTAAGCATAAAATAGTTGTTAATTTTAAAACCTCTCTTTTTATTTCATATTTAAATAATATCAAGTATTACTTTTCAAATGAGCTATTGCAACACTATTTTGTGCATAAGTTACAAGGTAGCATATATGCAAAAGGGCTAAAATTTACTTCAAACAGAATAACAAACAATGACTACAAAATGAACCGATATCAATTCAATTTGTAATTGATAATAAGAATATTTTTCTAACTGCTTCCATAGATAAAGGTAACTCTGCTCTTATCCAACTGAAGTATCTGGCAGACTCAGGGTGAATTTCGATAGTCCAAGTAGTAAAACAAAGAAAAGAAGGCTGGCGATATTAGTTGCATCTTTTAGATCTTCAGAGCTATTGTTTGCTTTAGGTTGTAGCTTGCGCCAAGTTGATAAAGAAAAAGAAGCTAAAACTGTCAATTATCAGAATATATAAGTTTTGGTTGGAAAAATATTTTTAAACCAAAACTTTTATATTATTATACACACCAAAAGGTTTAAGCTTCAGGTTCTTTTTTATATGGATTATGACGTAGATTCATGAAATATAAAATAGAGCCCTGTAACTGCATAAAAATAACTAAAATTAGTAATTGGGTATGTGTTTCTTTTTTTATATGCATAAAATAATTTTCAATCATACTGCCACATCAATATTAGCCTAGTTTATAGCTGTGATGTTTTTATTGAATCTTAAGCTAGTAACTATGCAAAATGAACTGTTGCCAGGCATTTTAGGTGTCACTATCAATCAAATGAAAAATACATAGTACCACAACATTTGTAGTATAAAAATACTAAATGTGGTAATTATGGGTGTAATTCAATAGTTATTACTTTTTTCAAGTTTATATTTATTATGGTTAATAAAATATGTGGTTGCTAAGCAATTTAGGTAACATAGGAACCCAAAAATAAAATTAATGTCACCATTAAAACCGCAGTCCTCAAATTAGTAAACAGTACAAAAATGGTCCTTAAACCTTTTTTATACTGCGCAGTGTTAAATGAAAAAGTCTGATAAGTGATTTTTCATAAATTTATATATATATATATATATATATATATATATATCATTTGATGAAGTGTTGTATTAAAATAATACAAAACTCTTGTTTGTTGAAAAGTGCTCAATATTTAGAAAATTTATTTTAATTAAATATATATATTTTTTATAAATAAAGCTACATATTTTTTACAACTATTAGTTTCATGCTAAATGTAATATAAAATAAAAGTTTCATTTTATTTTATATAATATTTATCTGATGATTTACCTGATCATTTATAATAAAATTAATAGTTGTAAAAAATATGTAGGTTTATTTATAACAAAATATATAAATACAGCTCTGTTTTAACTTAATTTT
Source organism: Hydra vulgaris (assembly GCF_038396675.1). Taxonomy (NCBI): domain Eukaryota; kingdom Metazoa; phylum Cnidaria; class Hydrozoa; order Anthoathecata; family Hydridae; genus Hydra; species Hydra vulgaris. Next base: position 46,835,318 of record NC_088920.1, on the reverse strand, counting down.
ATTTTAATTTACTTTAATTCATCGAGCACTCTCTTAAAGATATATGCAAACCAAAATATGTATACATACATACATATATATATGTGTGTGTATATCTATCTATCTATCTATCTATCTATCTATATATATATATATATATATATATATATATATATATATATATATATATATAATATGTGTGTATATGTGTATATATATATATATATATATACATATATATATATATATATATATATATATGTATACATATATATATAATATATATATATATATATATATATATATATATATATATATATATATATATATATATATATATGTATATATATAGATATATATATATATATATAGAGATAGATAGATAGATAGATAGATAGACAGATGGATACATGCATACATACATACATACATAAATACATACATACATACATACATAAATATACAGTTTTGAAATCAGAAGAATTTTATAGACATAACATGAAATTAGAAAAAAATGGTTAAATGCTTTAGAATATATTTCTAGTTTTATAATGTTTTATGTATTTTTACTTTTTCTTAGAAAAATAGATAATAAAAAAAGTTCAAAACTAGAAAAGATTATAAAACGTGTTTTTATTATTTAATTTTCTTATGTTAACTCACCTCCCCAAGGGGGAGAAGGCCACTAAAGTCGAGGAGGCTTCTTTAGTTGTGGTTACGACCCTCTCTCAACTCTATAACTCTGAAACACGAACCTTGACAAACAAGGCCACTGCACTGAGAAACAAGTTAAGCGCTGTACCACCGGAGATGTGGTGATGATCCGACAATGTGGATGAATTCTATTTAAATTTGAGAAATGTGAGTAAAAAGTGAATTTTAAAATCAGTTATATACTTAGTATTATCTTCATGATTATCAAATGTGCTGAGAGTGAATCTGGGTACCAAATAATACCAAGGAAGTGGATAAAAGGCTCAAGTTCATGTTTGATCATAAAGATGAAGTTTTGCTGACAGGCAGTTGAAGAATTCTACTGTACTCAGCAGTATATTAGTAAAACATCGAAAACAAAGAAAAATTGAACCAAGAAAAAAATGGTCAATCATTGGAAGACCAATGTTAATTCATGTTAAATTGTTTATAAAAAGTCTTATTTCACATTAAATTATTTCAATATCAATGGAAATGATATATTTTAAAATTATTTATTAGCCATTTAAAACCTACTCTATCTACAGTTAAATTAAGTATTGCACTAATAAAATTGATTTTGAGCTCATCCAGAGTTTAGCTCAGTCTATACCAGGATAATCAGTCTGTAGTGGATAGTGCCAGAAAGAATCTTTTTAAACTCAGTCTACTTTTTTTGTTGTTGTTACCCAGCATATATATATATATATATATATATATATATATATATATATATATATATATATATATATATATATATATATATATATATATATATATATATGTATATATATATGTATATATATATATATGTATATATATATATATATATATATATATATATATATATATGTATATATATATATGTATATATATGTATATGTATATATTTATATATATGTATATATATATATATATATATATATATATGTATATATATATATGTATATATATATTTATAGATATATAATATATATATATATATATTATATATATATACATATATATATATATATATATATATATAAATATATATATATATATATATATATACATAAAATATGATGTCATAGAGTATATCGATAAAAAAAAGTATATATTTCAAAGCAACTGTTATTAAAATGAACTAAATCTTGGAAGTGTATTAGAAACTTGAAGGATTTTACAAAGTGGTATCACTAGGGAAAGATCCAGCTGGAATAAGAGGATGTGGAGCAATAAAAACTGGCTGTGGAACTATTAATGTTGGAGCAACGGCAGTAACTGACTCCTTGTCGCACTTTTCGATTATTTCCCTGGTTTTTTCCAAGCATTTTTCATTTGGAGTATATCCTGTAGCTTCCTTCCACTCTTGACGCGCTTCACATTGTCTTGAATGAGTTTTACTGCTCTTTCGGATGAATTGTTGACCACATCAACTGATTAGATAAAGTTCTGGAACTTAAAATACCCTGAAAATTCTTTCCAAAAGATCTGAGGAAGTTTCATCCAAAGTGCATTTTTCCATATTATGCCCCAGAATGATAAAGATTAATCATGAGTCCTTAGAAACATATGCAGCCAAAGATGGAAAACCACGATGATGCAAAACACTAAAATATCTGGAAGTACTGCTCTGGTTCTCCCTCTGCTTTTTATGATTGCTGTGTTCATCTCTCTCTGTCGAGTATAAAATCTTTGCCATATCTTCTATATCCTTGTAATTCCCACTGTCAGAAGAGGCTAGCAACATTACAACTGTAGTAAGATTCAAGTACTATGTATGGTTTTCCCATGATTTTACAGCAACTTTGGCTGAAGGCTCAATTTTAGCATAGTTGCACATCTGTCGATAGTTCCTCTGATCCTACAAATACTTTTAGCTTTGTTATTCAAATTATTAACATTTTTATTATTATATTTGTTAATTTAATAAATTAATTACTTAACAAACCTTTATTAAAATGCATAATTACGAGCTCAGCTATTTCAGTATTTGCCACATTTATCAAAATCTAATTAAAAATAAGAAATTATAATTTATTATAAATTATTTTTGGAAACAGTAGTATAGATGTAACAATGAGTAATGTTTGTTTCTCAGTCCTCCACTGCCCTTGAGGTTTTTGCAGGTTTGCAGTGTTAAGCAAGATTGCTCCTTCATCAAGGTACCACTGAATTTTGGTGGTTGAACTTAACTAAATCTTTTACCTGATTCCCATCAACTTCATGCCAGTGCTCTTTCAATAATTTAAACAATGGATTCTGGGGACCAATAGTGTTTTGAATTGCTACAGCATCATAAAAATGCTCAATGTGAATTTTACGTACATTATGTCTGCAAGCCAACATAAGCAATTTTTGGCCATGAAATTTTGCCAACCTTGTGCATGCTCCTTTGAGACAACCAGTGTTTGAAGCAGTAGTATCAAAGTATAGACCATGAAAGAACTCACCAAATTGAAAATAATCAAATAACTTCTGAATAGCTGAAAATTGTATCTCCTGTTCCATGGTCAAGGTCTGGCACTCCTAGAATTTGGGTCTCATTGTTGCATCTTGTAAGGACACACAGACAGTCTTTTGTCTCATCTGTCGCAGCTGTAAAATATTTAATGAATTTTCTATCAAAATTTAAAATAATTGGTTTACCAGTGTTTCTAACCATTTCTCTTAAGTTAGATCTCAAAACAGCTGCATCCTTCCGTATAATTTTGTCAAAGATTCTGTGACCAGAACTGAGGGAATAATTAATGTCATCAATTTTTCCACCAGAACTGATAATAACAAACTAATAAGTGCATTTGCCTAATTGTTAGAAATACCCATTCCAATTGCAGTTCCAGTAATTTATGACACTATATCCTTAGGGAGATTAAGTACCTTTATCAGCTTTCTTCTTCTTAGGTTGACAGATCTCAAAATCTTCATAATCAAAAGAGCAGCCAAAGTGCAGTGGTTAGGGCCTCAGAAGAGATTTGTGGTTTTATATCAAGTTTTATAATATTGGTAAGAAAGGAGGCGTGAACTTCTTTTCAAATGCTCTTCCATGGTGCTCTGTGATAAAACCGTAAGGACTTCTTGGGGTATCTAAGAAGAAAAAAAAAAATACTATGATCAGTACACTCAATATCACAATCATCAAAACTTACCTCATTTTCAGGTAAAAAACATGCTGATAATTTTGCTTCTTGTACAGAAAAGGTTTCCTGACTCTTCCTTGATTTGGTTCTCACTGACTTGCTCAAAATGACCATTTAGTTCTACTATTTTCACTATTTTCCGGCTTTTCTGAAGGCTGTTTATGATTATTAATTTCCAAACTTCTGTGTAGAACAGCATCACTAGCCCAAAATAAGCCTATTTTTTATATCAAATGTTTGTGATAATTTGAGATGGGTTACTTTAAAATATAATGAGGACTGCTAAAAAAAATTTATTACTGTTTATATAAACAAATTTAAAAGTGCAATATAATCACTAAGAACAAATTCATTAGTCAGAATAAAACTTTTGGTTCAAAACAATTCGTATTAATATGCTTATCGTGATGTTAGAATTATCTTATTGAATCTCCACGTTTTTGAGTTTTGAAATAAAATGATTTAAAAAATAAAAACTTAATGAGATGGCATATAAAAACATTTTTATAAGTTATGTTTTCTCCGTAAAACATGCTGAGGTACTCAACACTATCAATAACTCAAATTTATCAAAGTGGAGATAGAACAAAATAGTTCTAACGTGGTGTCATATTTTTAAGATATAAGTACAAAGTTTTGATAAAAGATGTTGACTAATATGTTAGGTTTTTTCCTTTCTAGTCACTTCTTTTTAGCTTGTTAACTTCTAAAGAGTTCTTAAACTTTTTCAGAGTATCATCATAACCAACTCCCACCTTGTACGGTGACTTTTTTACTTTCATGTACTTTTATATATACTTCTCAACTTGAAATATCAGGCTCTTACCAGTAATGATTCTGAAACCAGTTCTTCTCCATGGAACCATAATTCTAGAGAGAATACAACTAAAATCACACAAAACATTATCTTCAATAAATGATAATCTAAATGCTTCATTGCCATTTTTGGATATCTGTCTCTCAGAAACAGGTAATGCTGGATAATGTGCTTTCTCAGTGGATGCTGGTTCTTTTTCATCTTCTCCAAGGTAGACCCTACAAGGAACTGTTCTCTATAAGTAGATCTTTTAGGAAAATTTTTGTGTGAGTTCCTTTAGTTTTTTTCCTTTTCCAGGTTCTTGACTGGTTCTTGACCTCATCACCCTTGTTCTCATTTGAAGTTTTACATAAAAAAAGAGTTTGCAATTATTAATATTGTACCATTGTAAATAAGCACTTCATGCTTTAAACCATAAATTGAGAAACTAAAATAGTTTTCAGAGTATAAGGCATTATGGGATTGATATTTGGACAAACATTGTTTTTAAACATAAGAATTTCTTCAAAATGCAAGTTGTTGTAGGATTGAAATTCAAAGAAACAATTTGGCGTCACTAGAATGGAACGCAATAGAAATTTTGTGTAAATATTTGTAAAACCCAGAGTTTGATTTAGTAAATTTTTTTAATTTTTCAGTGTATATACTGTGAGAAAACTACAATCTACAACAAAAAATATTCACAAATATTCAAAAAGTCCTAAATTTAGGCAATTTATTGTAAAAAGTATTGAAATATCAAGTTTTGATATTTTTAAATTTTTTGGCTATTTGGAAGTTCCAAAATAATTTATGTTACCTAATAAATTATTTAATAATAATTTGTGTAACCATTTATGTAATTATTAAATACTATTTCATTATTTGTTAACAAAGTTTACCTAGTTACTGTGGGAGGTTTTTTCTCACCTTAGTTGATATTTCTATTAGCGCCAGTTGTTTAAGAACGCCCTAAAACCTTCAAAAAAAGTTCAAATTAAAAACATTGGAGCAAATAGTAGTCATCTTACAAACACAAAAAAAATGTTCCAGACAGTTATTATGGTACTTTAATATTATTAAGAGACATACCGTGTTATAAAATTCCAACATGACCAACAAAATGGGTATCCCTAATATATATATATATATATATATATATATATATATATATATATATATATATATATATATATATATATTTATAAGGACTCCAGAGCTTTTTACATTAACAAGGGGATTACCTTGTAATAAAACTTTAATTGGACCTTGGTTTTCTTTACTTAAAGCTACATTGGAAAAATGTGACACTGTAAATATAGGTCTGCTCAATTACTTAACTTTGAGGTTTAACAAATGAATTATTAATAAACTCCAGAAATGAGAAAATAATATGCAAAATAAAGAGCAAAAACCCTGAAATTTTTTATTGCTCCTGAATCAGGAGAAAAACAGTTTACTATATTAGCAATAACATCAGCTGCAGGAAGAGTTTTTCTTCCATTTATTTAATTTGCTGGAAAAATTTTATATATAGCGGTGACTGGTAGATCTAAGCGAATATGTGGTAACTAAAATTGTTTTGGGAGGAAGCAGATAACCATATTGTTTTATGGTTAAAAGACATTCTAAAGCTTGTTTTGGTTATCTTTGATGGTCATACACATATTTCTTTAGAAACTGTTAAAATGCAATTGAAAATGATATAACTATTTTGTATTTGCCAGAACACTGTTCTCATCTGCTACAGCGACAACAAGATATTGGTCTTTTGCCAACTTAAATCTGTATGGCCTGAAGTTCTGGCTAATTGGTATACTGAGTCCAAGACTGATGGGGGTTAGAAAATCTGTTTTTCCATCTTTATTAAAAAAACTTTATGAGACATAATTCAAACCATTTAGTACAATCATTTGTCAAAACTGGAATTTTTTATAGTTATAGAGTTTAAAGAGGGTTGTAATTACAATTAAAGTATCCTCCTCGACTGTAGGGAGGTGAATTAACATAAATAAAAAAACTCCTGAAATCTATGAACACCTTTTTCCTCAGAAAACAAATGATTGTGATAATAATATCCCTCAAAGCATCACTTCAAACAATAATGATCTGATTAATACTTGTGATTTTATAGAATAATAGATTGTGTTTCTTTAAATAAGACCATAAGAGAAATAGTGAAAGAACAATTAATGGCCACAAAAAGTGATGCTTGTTGATACAATAAATAATCGAAACGAAAAAATAAAAAGATGGCATGAGGAAAGTGTTTTACATCATATAATGCATTTAAAAGATTAAGCGATAAAAAATAAAGCCTTTAAAAGAAAGAACAAGTTGAAAAGCCAGCAAGACAGCATACAAAATAAAAAATTATTTTAACAGAAATGAATCATTATACTTTACACATTTGGGGTAAAGTGAACAAGTTTTTTTTTTAATACATGTTTGATATTGTCATTTTCATGTTAGTATTTTGTTTCATGTTGTATACATGATATAAATTTTGAAAAGCGCAAAATGTTAGGCTTTTTCTTTGAATAAATTTTTTTTTAAATTAAAAAATAGTTCATTTTACCCTAGTATATATGTGTGTATATATATATATATATATATATATATATATATATATATATATATATATATATATATATATATATACATCTATATATTTATTTAATTTATATAAATGTAAGTTATGATTTCTAGATCCAATCTATGACATAGAATTACATTCATTTAAAAACTTGCTGATTCCAAGAAATTCCTTAACAGAAAAGACACATCGTGTTCTCATTGGTGGATGTACAAAGCGTATGCTTAAATTTATTTTTAATGTTTTTAAATGAAATTAGTTCAATAAAGTTTAAATATTTTTTGATGAAAGTGTTTATATTTATTTTCAGGATTTTGTTTAATTTTTCTCTATTGTATTTTTACATATATTATAAATATATTTTTTTTACATTTATTCAGATCGTAGTTATTTAAAGAATTGTGCTTTGTTCAACTCAAACTTTAGGCGTCTTGTACGAACAATTTATTTGGATCGTTCAGTAATTATGAAATATAAATATATAGATTACACTGATGAACCAAGTAGTTTTGTAAGAAGTTTTTTAAGAAGTATAAAAATCATTTTGTTTTAATGCTTTTATTGATATTGTTTATATGTGTGCTCATAAAAATTAATAATCATTTTTATTGCATCAAAATATATCAGTTGAGTATTTGAATTGCATGAACTCCACTGTATGACTACATACAACATACAGTATGCTATATATATATATATGCTATATATATATATGCTATATATATATATATATGCTATATATATATATATATATATATATATATACATATATATATATATATATATATATATATATATATATATATATATATATATATATATATATATATATATATATATATATATATATATATATATATATGAAAAGTATAAATTTATAAGATATTTTATTATAAAATATCTTATAACAAATAAAAAATATTGATGCAGTAAGACATTTTTAAAAATGGTAATGTGATGGTAGCTTGACCTAAACAGGAGAGATGCTTTAATAGGAGGCAGCTAAACATGTTTCATAAAACTAAAACAAAATAAGACAAATTTTTTTTTTATAACAAGTTATGTCAAAACTTTGTTATGAAAAAACAGTTTAACACTTCAAATTTCTATTAATGAAACAATCTTTTGTTTATAGTATTATAATAAATAATTATACTTTATAACTACAAAGTCATATTATTAATTTATAACTAAAAGTTCATATTATAACTACAAATGCATTGCTTAATATAATTCTTGGTTGCATTATACTAGTCAATTGTTTTTAACAGTAAACTCATATCAATAACAAATCTCTAAATAAAACACATTGTAGATAACAAATGAGTGAAAGTACTTTATTTTTTTTGAGTGGTCTAAAATTTTAGGTTTTTATACAATGAAAGTCTCGTGATTTTGTTATTGGCCATTAAGGCATGCAACCTCGACTTTAAATTCTTATTTTCTATTCTACTTATTTTAAACAAATTCACTTCCAACAAGGCAGCAGCCAATCACTAATTCTATTGGAGCAGGAAACAAAAAAGAGCGTTAAAGAACAATAAAGCATGTGACAGAAGACTTAAAAAACTGTACGGCAAATAAAAAATTTATAAAGATAGAGAATGAAATCTTGTGTAAGAAAAGGGCAAGCACTATAAAGAAAGCCAAACTTAGCAGTCGCTAACTTTGCAATGGGTTGTATATATGGTTTCCATGAAAGGTCAATAGTTAATGTAATTCAAGAAGACATAAAGTAAACTCATTAAGAGTTTTGTCATTCAACTTCTCCCAACTATTTAACTCTGAAACACGAACCTGGGAAAGAAAGGCTGTTGCGCAGAGAAATAAACTGAGTGCAATAGTAACATGATGGGGATCAAACTCAGAACTTCTCACTTATGAAACGAGCACTCTACCACTTTACCACTACTGCATTAAATTTAGAGTTACTATTTCTAGTTTTATTATCTTTCTCTTTCCTCAAGAAAAAAAACTTATTATCTTTCTCCTACCTCAGGAAAAAAATAGCGAAAAACTAGTTGTTAGAAAGATCTTTTAAAAGTATGTTTATGTAAAAAAATAAAACTATGAGTTAGAAAAGGTTGTGTAACTAAAAAAACAACAACAAGAGTAATCTTATTATTTGTAGTGGCTCATTAATTGTAGTGGCCGCCTTGGCCTTGGGATGGTAAATAAAGTAAAAAAAACAAAAAAAAAAAACTCTTTTAGTACATGTTGTATATAGTTTTTATGTAAATTGTATAATTTTTTTCTTCATGGTAAGTATGAACTGTAATTAATAGCTTTTATTCAGAAGCTTTTAAGCGCTTTATTTATATAAATATTTATATAAATTATATTATTTTTATATATATAAATATTTATATAAATTATATTATTTTTATATATATAAATAGCATTCATTTTTATAAAAAATACTTCTGTTATTATAAGGTTATTTAAATTAAATTTTCTCAACTATTTATATTTTTTAGCATGTGTTTATTTAGATGAGATTACCACTACTTAATTTTTATGACCCAACAACCGGAATCCATGAATTTAGTTACTCGGATGTTACTTATTTAAACATGTTATTATGGTTGAACTCAAAGATTGGGTAATTAATTTTAACAGCATTGTCAATGTTTGATCATTATTTTTCATTGTAATTTGAGTGTTTTTTATTTCAGTGTTTTAATTTTTGTTTGTATAGCTCTGCTATCAAACCTATTCCATTTTCTCGAAGTGACTTTGTCAAGTTCAATTTTAAAAGTGTTCGGAGCTCACAGCTTACTCAAGATGATGAGGTTTCTCAACGCGTTCTTCAGCTAAAAAATGAAAGATTGTATCAAGATAGCGTTGAATTACTTACTGATACCTCATTTAATAACACTATTAATAAATATGATTTTATTGTTGTATTATTTTTTGTTCTCTGGGATGAACGGAGTTACCTTATTCAACCACACTTTGCAAAAGTACACTCAATGATGGGTAATTTATTTAGTACTGTTAGAGACTATCAAAGTTTTACTTTTTTACTTATGCAATAATTTAAGTAATAGATTAATAGATTTAAGTATTATAATTAAGTTAAAAGCTAAAAAGATACACCTATTTGAAATACTTTTAAATTTTTTTGTTAAATTTCAGAGTTCACTCATAACTTTAGATTAGATCATTATATTATGATACTTAATTCTGAGATTAACATCTTGCAGATCAACAGTTATAAGTGATATTGTGATAAGCGAGTTTGATCATAAAAATATTTTCTATTATGTTATTAAATTAATTTAAAAATTAAATAGTTGAGTTAAAAACTTTATTAAATTTTTATTAAATTTTTACTACTGTTTAATATTTCCATAACTGTTTTTTAATTGTTATAAGCTGAATAATACTTTAAAAGTAGAATGAAGTGTGAATATTCAAGGCTAGGATGCATCTTTAAATTTTTTTTCTTCCCTAACTGAGCTGTCTGGACAATTCCATTGGCTACATTAAACAATCTATGAAAAAAAATGTTTTTGAATAATGTTTAGAGGTTCCCTTTTGGCAGCCTTTAGGCATTTATTCAGATTTACATCTGAGCAAGCTGCCAAACTGCAAGAAATATGAGTTTGGTGAGTTTGAATGTGTTTTTTGCGTATTATAACACTTCAGCTGTAGCTAACATAAAAAAATTTAATATTGAAATATATTGACTACTTTACACTGGTTTGCTTTGATGGTGAAAATGGCACCAACTACCTAAAATTTGTGTAAACAAATAGTGAATGTTAACAATTTGTCAATAAAATTCTTTAGTTAAACACTTATTTTATGATTGATATAAACTGTTATACGAAGAAATTAATTTTCATTTGCTCAATATTGTTGAGTAAAATTTTATCTGTACAGTTGTGTACTACATTACCCAAAAACAAGCAACATTCTGCAAACAGCTTGCTAGTGTTGCTCCAGGCTTGTCTTCTATGCACTTTTGAAATCAGGGCTTCTACACATCTTGTAAGCTATACTTTTAGCTGTTAAGAAGTTTGCCATGACAACATTGGACCAAGGCTTAAATCTCAAAACCAAAATGTGAAACTATTTTAAAACTAAAATAAGACTAAGATATGAAAGGTTTGTCTTGAAATATTTTAAAGGTTCATGAAGTATCAAGAAAACATTACTATACTCTATGATAGTCTTATAACAACAGAAAACTTTATGCATCAAGTTACCTGATATCATTTTGCTCAAGGAGTTATCTGATATTCCTGTGTTCAAGGAGTTTCTTAATATCCTTGTGTTCAAGGAGTTACCTGATATCCCCGCAATTGTAACTCCACTACTAACTACTTTAAATGAAAGGATAAAGATCACTTCTTGATAGGATAAGAAACATAGGCTAGATGAAATGAAGTTTGAAAAGATGAAGTTTGTATCAGTTTTAGACAGACCCTATTATATCCATCACAAATATTGTTGATTCATCGGCTGCATAATTGGTGCCTTGTGATAAAATCATATTCTTTTGTCTTTAAAGTAAGTTAGAGTTAATGAAAAAGTTTGTGATAAATAGAGTGATTGTTTTTTGTGCATTTACAAAGCATTTCCAGGTTTAAGTAATGAGAAATAAAAAGCTAGTGTTTTTGATGGATCGCAAATTTGACAGTTGAAGTTCCACCAATGAAAGGTATTAAAGTAGCTGCAGTGTCTTGAAATTGTAAAAAATCTTCAGGATAATCGGAAAGCTAGTTACTATGAAGAACTTCCAAGAAGTACAATAAATAAACATTAAAGTAAACTTCTTCTACAATCTTTTAGATTGTTTTTCTGGAAATCTTCTATCAGTGATGAACAAGATGAATAGTTTCAACAGGACATCAAAACAATGGATAATAACCAAGAAAGATGAAGTATTATGTAAGGCTACTGATGAAATGCACCATGCACATGACTTACAATATTAAAAAAATAAATGTTGGGAACCAGGTTACAAAAATACTTATTTTGAATAATGCTACTTTTTACGAATATTTCTAATAATACTAATAATTATTTTTTTAAATTAATTGTTCTATTATTATTAATTTTATTGTTATTAATTTTGTTTCTGATATTTTATTCTATCTAATATTTCATATAGTTCCTAATGTTTCATAATAGTTTCAGATCTTTCATATAGTTCCTAATATTTCATATAGTTTCTGATATTTTGTATAGTTCATGATATATTGTTTTAGCTCTTTATATTTCATATAGTTGCTGAAATTATTTATCATGATTGTCATGATTACCATGCTACTTATTTTAATATATTTTAATATATAATTTTGATATTTAAATAAAATTTAATTCAGTATAACCTGCCACATGTCTTGTTGTTTTGTAGGACTTGCTTTTTTAGGCAAAAGCTAGGAGAAGTTAACTCTTATTTAAAATACTTCCCTGCTCTTGATGGAAAGGCTAAAAATGGCATAACCTAGATTTTAATTATCTTTAATTATATACATTTAATTATATAAATTATATAAATTTTTTACTTTCAAATTATATTTAAGATAAGTTAAAATTGAAGCGTCCATTTCTTTAAATTTTTTGTGATTATTATTTATATTGCACCGTTAATTTTATAATGCTTATAAACACTTGTATTTTAACGCTTGTACTTTATAAACAATTTTTCCTCCTTACTTTTATAAACACTTGTATTTGTACTAACGCTTGTACTTTGTAAACAATTTTTCCTCCCTATTTTTGTAAACACTTGTATTTGTAGTAACGCTTGTACTTTATAAACAATTTTTCCTCCCTATTTTTATAAACACTTGTATTTGTACTAACGCTTGTACTTTATAAACAATTTTTCCTCTCTACTTTTATAAACACTTGTATTTGTACTAACGCTTGCATTCTATAAACAATTTTTCCTCCCTACTTTTTGAGAAAGACAACATTTTTGAACTCTAGTACCAGCAGAGTCAGCAGTACAAAAGCCAAGCTTGTGTGATCATCATTAAAATCACCAATAACCGCAATATTGACATATGTATAAAGAGAAAGGGTTTGGTCAATTTGATTAGAAATAAAATCAAATAAAATTTCTGGAAGAAGGATGACAATAAAGAACAAAGAGAAAAGGGTTTGCATAAGGTGGTGCTAATCGAAAGCGCATAATAGAACAGTCAACACCTAATTTTACAATAATCAGGTGAATTTTACAATAATCAGGATATTTTACAATACAGGTACAATAATCAGTGCAATAATCAATAATCAATAATATTTTACAATACAGATACAATAATCAAGTAATTTTACAATAATCAGGAATCATTTCATAAATATATGCCCAGGCCAAGCATGTGAATATTAGATTTACATACATGTAATGTGATGGCCACTATATAAGAGTTACATGCTTGGATAAAAAAATAATATCCATAAATAATAATATATGAAGATGAAACAGACAAATTTAAATTAATCTTGCAAAAAGCAAATAGGTCTGGTAAGATTCTACTGATAAAAACTTCTTTTAAAGAGCACATATATTTGTAAAAGACAGATTGAAATAATTTGGTGGCAATATGGAGTCACCTCATTCATGTTTATCTGACGGAATGACTACATTGGTTACTTGTATACAATCATTTTGTCTCAGAAATAAATAAAATCAATTAAAATCTGTAAAATTATTTCAAATCAATTTAGAACCTCGTCAAAAGTCAGAAAAAATATTTATTCTCCTAAATATCTTTTTATTTTGCAAAAGATTTTTTAAGCATTTGTTGTTTTTATCACCTTTTTAAGGGTTTTTTAAATTACTTATTTTGTAATTTATAATTATCCTTTTATTTAAATGTTCAGTTGTATTTATATATTCTCTCTTATTTGTCTTTCTAACATTTCAGAGTCTCAAATTGTAAAAATAGCAAAAGTTGACTGTGCTTCAGAATATTATGTATGTACTTTCCAAAAAGTATATTGCTATCCTACTATTAGAGTCTTCAAGTAAGCATTGCTTAGTTATTTGAAGAGTTATTTTTCACAGACACAACTATAAAAAATCTATTTTAGAAATATACTGCTTAACATAAAACATTTAGTTTTTTTTAGAAAAGAGAAACATTTGATTGATTATAATGGTTTTTTTGATGCTATAAGATTGGAGCAGATTATAAAACAGTACAAAATTTTTTTTTTTCCCTTATCTTTCTTAATAAATATAACAAACTTAATATCTAGGCATTATTACAAGAAAAGAAAAAATATAGAGATATTTATGACTTCAAATTATCCATTTATTAAAGCATTTTGGTTTTTGTTTCTTTTAACAGTCACACAAGTGCATCTTTAATTGAGTTGAAAGAGACTGAAATACACGACTATATAGAAGGCACCCTACCAAGATTTTTTTCTCCTCATACAAGTACATCAGTTTTAGCATGGTTTTCTTCAAGAAAAAGTGGTTAGTATATAATTTGAATAGCTATTAATTTATAAATAAATTATAAATTTATTAATAAATTTGAATTAAAAATAAAAATAAAAATAGTATTTATATATATTTAATAATATAATACTTTATATATTTATTTATATTAAATGCTTTATAAATTTTTAACTTTTTAAATAAATTTACTATGACTTAAAATCATACTTTTTAGTCAATAAAACAGCTACTAAAAATTTTTTATTATAAAACTTTTAGTAGTCAGAAACTATATTATGGAGATAATAAGATCAATAAGACTGTTTTTTTTCGTTTGTTTCTGGAATTCTGAATGACAAAAGTGGTTTATCCCAACTATTAACAGATTCTAAAAGATTGATGCAAGTTGATTGTTTATTAAAGAATCTGTTTTAAAAGTTATTAGATTTAAATGAGTTTTCTAATTTAAAAATGAATTACTTTTTTTTTGTGTGACAATAGTGATATATCACTCACATGCACTAGTTGTTATGTAAAGAATTGTTTTCATTTGAAGCATCTGAAAAGTTTTTTATAAAATCCTTAGCTTTAGTTTTGCTGTTGTATATAGATATCAGATTATAACCAACATTTAAAGAACAAGTTTCTTTAAATGATTTAAATGAAACCAACGCAAAATATTTAGACTATCTAATGCAAAACATGTTTTTTAAACTTTTAACAGGTTTATCTACTTATATTTTATTAAACAAGATATTTTATAAACATAATGCTTTGTTTAAGAAATTTTCTATATGTAGTATAGTATATTGTACATAATATATAGTTTTGTCTTTTTACTTTATTTTTTTTTCAATAGTGTTTAAAGATGACTTGACTGAACTTTATGACTTTAAAAATTTTGACATCTTTTGTTTTGCAACAACTCTTTAGTTTCTTTAAATTCTTATTGCAATAGGTGTCCCTCTTAACCTTTTAAAACGCAAACTTTTTTAGATTAGGTTACTTTATGCAGAAATAAGTTAAGTATGATACTTTGAAAAATGTTGTAGTGTTCCTATAAATAACTTCTCGTACCTAATGTTATATTTCTGAACAACTATTTATATATTTTCAGCTATTATTTATATACTAAAAATTAAAAAAGAAAGTTACTTATAAATGAAAAAATGTGCCTTTTTTTAAAAAAAAAAAAAATAAAGACCTTTTTAGCCACTGCATATTATTAATGTTGTTAAATTTTTTTTGCTTAAATTTGTAATTAAAAGAAAATTTATAAAAACAAAATTTATGATTTTTCTTTAGAAGCTTTCAGTGATTACACAAAGTTTGCTGAAAATAATATAGATAAAGCACAGTTTTCTTTTTTGATTGGCAATCATGCTAAAGAAATGTAAGTTATTTATTTTTTTTAATCACAAGTAATTTTCTTTAGGTTTGTTAAACTATTTTCACAAAAATTTAGTTTGAAAATTTCTTCGGATGATGTCTTCTTTGCAGTTTACAAGGAACCTAATAAAGTTCAACCTGTTTCTATTTTTACGGGCCCATATAATAAAGAATCACTTGAAATGTTTATGAAAACAATGTTGGTTGAAATGTTTGTAAGTATTTATCTCAAAACTTCACAGAGATGATTTGATTATATATAAACTGTTTTTCATATTATTAGCCCCCTCCCCCCCCTCCCTCCTTAAGCCTCTTAAAAAAAATCAGAAATAGTAGTTTAGTAGTTTATGTGAATGCATGTTTTTTTTTTGTTTTTTTGTTTAATTAAATGTGAAAATATTTTTAAAAAAATGCAACAAATTTTTTAAATATGTTGTAATTTTTTATATATATTGTAATACTATGATAAATCTCTTCTATGCATCGATACTATTTGCCTAGCTCCTAACTTGAAAGTTGATGTATGTTTGCTGGACTGAAATTTGATTTATATTACACAACTAGTTCATTACATTTTTGTTCAATGCTCTAACCAACCAATTACTTTAACATTTGTGTTTATTGCTATAACCAACTAAGCTATCGAAATTTCTGAGGACTGCTATACACAAGTTTTTCAAAAGTTAGGATAGCTCAATTTTTTCTTTATATTTCATCTATCTATTGTTTATTTATATTGTTACCATCATTCCATTTTTATTTTTATATCATCATTACTATATCATATTATAGAGGTTCTCTATATAGATAATCACATTTAAAGAAAAAAAAATACTATCAAGACTTATACTCCATCTTATGACATGATTTTTCAGTGTTCAGATTTTTCAGACCTTTTTGCAGTTTAAAAGTAGAAATATAAAATAACACTTCTTACAAAGTTCTTATATTACAAAATTCTTATTTAACAAAATTCTTATATTACAAAATAATAAAAATAAAAAGTAAAGCAATCATCATTGTAGTCATGGCAATGAATGTTGACATAATACTTTATCAAATGGAACCCAACACTGACTTAATCATGAATTGTTTATTTCAAGATTATTTTGTATCTATGTATGAATATTACATTAACATTTTAGTTTTTGTTAGCACAAGCACAAGCTCTGTACCAGCCATCATCATAAAAGCATGCAGTATATTATTTACTGCATTGAAATTTTGTAGATTTTTTTTTACCAAGTAAACATTCAGTTTATGTGATCATTAGAGGTTCTCTGTAAAAAAAATTTCTCTATCTGGTACAAAGCAGAAATAACTTCTTGTTCCTAGAACTGTACGCATCCCTTCTTATTGTCCCTTGAGGTTAAAAAAATTTCATGGCTATTGATACCAATGCTTGAAAGTTAAGATGTTAACATCTATAATGTTTTGTAGCCCGTATAAACAGTTTGTGTGATGTGAGAATCTGATTTGTAATTGCTGCTTGTAGTCTTCTTTTTTCTCCTTTTTTTTTCTCTTTATCATTTTTCCTATTCGATTACATGGACTCTTACTATGGGGCATAAGGGGGCATTACATGAACTCTTACTATGGGACATAAAGGGGCATTACATGAACTCTTACTATGGGGCAGTGAAGAAATGATGCTGTTCTATTGCTATAGCTTTATATATAATAACAATATTTATATAGATAATATATTTATATTATAGGTAATTATATTTATATTATAGATATTTGACATGTATGAAATAAACTTATGTCAGTTTTTGAACAAGTCTGGATTGTATTTGTAATAGAGAAATAAATAAAGTATTTAGTTGACATATTGACCTAAAGAATTTATAAATATCTACAATTAAAAAAATTGTCTTTACAATTGCAAATTCATTTATCAAGAAAAAAGGTCTTGTTGATTTGTAAACAATGAGACTTTAATTTTTCCAGTTTGCAATGGTCAAGTGGTCATTTACAACTTATTGAAAGTGTTGGTAATTTAATAGAGCATAAGTTTCATGATATGATTAGTGACTTTTATCTCATGCAGCATATGTATGCTTCTATCTTTCAATTTTCTGAGGAGAAAGTGAATAATACCTTAGATTTGATTTTTACAATCAATGATATAAACATTTTTGGTTTAGAAACAAATGCTATTCACAATATCCTTTTTATTTTTATTTTTCAAAAGTGTGCAGTTGTTTTATTTTTAAAATAGGTTAAAATTTATCTGAAGCATTTAACAAGTTTATTCCTAAAATAGATTTAAATTTAAAAAAAGGGAAAAATTACTTGAATAAATTGTGATTTAAAGAAAATGAATTTTAAAAACTTGTGATACAGAAATTTTTAAAGTGAAAAAAAGTTATTTTACAAAGAATGCTGCAAACAAGTTAATTATGAAAATTCAAATACCAGAAAAAAAATAAAAAAAATAAATCTAGTTCAAGTCGAAAAAATTATATTATATACATTTGTAATAAAAGAACAGCAAATAATCCTATAAAAGCAGTCAAAAATATGAGTTTAAAAAAATGTGAGTTTAAAAAATATCAGAGAATTATCATAAGCTAGAAATTTAAGAATAGAGGAATGCTGTTTGGACCAGAAGCCATTATTGAGAGAAAGAATAAGAGATTTCATTTTGAATTTAGGTTTTTAATTTTTAAATACTTTTAGAAGTTAGTATGGAATAAAGTGTTATCATTGAAAATTTTTTAATTTTAATCCCAATTTATTTTCAAGTAATAATTTTTGAACTCATAATCATTAAGTTTCTTGAAGTTTTAGCAAAAAAAAATTTCATGTAAAGCTTAATTTTTTTTTAAAAGATAGATGTATAAGTGACTCAGTTTTTAATATATCAATCACATATTAGATTTGATCTGCTATGTATCAGATTTAATAAGATCAATGTATCAATTAGTCTAGTAGTTAAATTGCCAGAGAAAATATTTTTTAGAAATGGAATTAAAAAATGTGTTATAAATTATTTAATTTGTAGTTCTTTTAAGTATAGATGATATGAGTCGAAGACTTTGATTTGTAATTCTTGTAAGTATAGATATGAGTCAAAGAAGTTTGTTTGAGGCAACGATATTTAAATATTCGGAGATGAATGTTTTTATAAGATCTGTATTAAAATTGCTTATTAAATAGATTTGTTGGATTATGTTCATGGTGTAACCAAATTTGTTGGAATTTTTTATGGTAAATCATTTTTAGTTTAATTTCTTAAAATTTTATTGGCTTTTGAAGTTGGTTTTTTGAAGAGTTAAGAAATTTTTTATATTAGAAATTGGTTGAGTTTGTAAACGCATTTATAACAATATCATTGTTGTTAATAAGTATTTTTTAACTTAGTTAGTTAATATTTATCTTATCTTATACTTATCTTAGTAACTTTTATCTTTTTAACTTATCTAATCTAACTTAGCTAATCTAACTTATCTAATCTAACTTATCTAATCTAACTTATCTAATCTAACTTAGCTAATCTAACTTATCTAATCTAACTTAGCTAATAAGTAAAAAACTGTTGAGTCGATTTAAAATATAAGATTTTCAAGAGTTAAGAAAGTTCATTACAGAATGTATTATATTGTTTGGAAAAATTCATCACACATGCTTTTATTATTTTCAAACAGTTAAATTTCAATTACAATGAGGTATTTAACAAAAAGTTTAACATTAATCTTTTCTAGATATTGTATTATTAATTATATAGTTATACTAATGTATAAACATGTTAAATGCAAATTGGTTTTAAATAATTATAGAAATAACTGCAATTAATATTAAAGGGCAAGCTTACCCCACAAAATCTTCCAGCATATAAACTTCTGAATAAGCCACTCATGGTATTATTTATAAATGAAAAAGAAATAAATCACTCATTGGAATGGAAGGCTATAGAACAAATGGTGAAAGATAGTTTGTTTAAAAATATTGTTCCTGTCTGGATGAACACGTGAGTTATTTGTAATTGAAGATTCTTAATTAACTTTTTTCAGTTTACAGTTTTTGAGTTTAAAATTAAAATTTTTAATTAACTATGAAATGAAAAATGAATAATAAACTTTAATAAGTTGTTTGACGTAGTTATTATTGAATTTAAACCTGGGCTATTTGAGCAACAAAAAAATGGTGAAGGGGATTTTATTATTGTTATTACTCAATGTCAACTACATGAACTAAAAGTCTTTATTATTTTTATCAGAATATCAACTGAAAAGAAAAATACAGGAAATTTTATAGATTCTCCTTATGCATGTTTATTCAAGATATTTATTTCAAGGGTTATTTGTTAAAATGAGTTTTTGTTGTGAGAACTTATTTGGGATTATTAGGAAGTGGTTTTCATATCAACACCTAAGATAAATAAAATTTAGTTTTAATTCAATAGAATATGGAAAAAAAGTAAGTTTTATAAACATAAGAAACAAAAAACATAATATAAAAATTAAGAAAACATAATTTTGTTCTAAGTTTGGTTAATTATGTAATTGGAAATTTTAAATTAAGTATCAACAATTTAACAAATAGACTTTAAAAAAGTGTATGTAGTTTAAATTTTATAGATTTTATAATTTGGTTTGATAATGTCAATGTTAATAAACACTACAATGGGATAAAGTTTACAAATCTATTTTTTTAATTAAGGGAGTTGCAGACATTATCTTTATGAAATCTCAATAGTTTTGTCATATAAAGTAATAGGAAAAATCTATATAAATACATTTATCACTTACTACATCCATCAGTTTTATGGCATTCAAAATAACTTATTTATTGGTAACATGATTTCTAACGGGTAATGCGGAAGTTATCGGACAGAATAAAAACGTCAATAACTTATTTATAAATAAAAAAACAAACTACTATTATATTTTTTTTAAATAAAGCATTTATCTTTTAATAAAAATATATTATTTTTTATATGAAAAAACACCACCATCTGCAATTGATCTCAATTTTGCTCTGACGCCTTTCATATGCGACTGTAAAAAGTTTAAATCAATTTCTTGTAGTTTTAGTTTAATGCGATCAATTAAACCTTGCTCTGCTGAAGCTTGCCAATCTCCCTTGTAAACCTTCTGTGCCAAATGTCCCCAAAAATTTTCAATTGGTCGTGCTTGAGGCACATTTGGGGGATTGGATTCTTTATCAACGTAATAGACATATTGGTCCATCCAATTTAGAAAATCTTTAGAATAATGAGAACTTGCTAAATCTGGCCAAAATAAATAGTTAAAGTCTCCATGATACTTGTGAATGAATAGAAGAAGTCGTTTTTCTAAACATTCATTAATATAGATCGATGAATTGATCGCTACAGCCTTGGAAGTGCGAAACAATGGCTCGGACATACCACGGTCAGATATGGCTATCCATATTAATAATTTTTTTGGAAATTTCTCTTTTCCTATAAAACGAACACTTTCCGTAGTATCCAGAATTTCCAGGCATGTTGTCCCCTGCAAAACAAAAGTATTTTTTGTCATCGATGACTAGAAACGATTTTGTGTTATAGAGTTGGTTAACTAGTTTCCTGCTTCTTTTCTTTGCCTTTATTTGTTGTTCTATAGTGTATTTGGAGTCTTTTCACGATTTCTATATTTAAAATTCATTTTTTTTAACTGATGACCAATTGTCGATTGATTTACACCGAATTTAATACCTATTTTTCTCTGACTGACCCCTTTTCGATTGTTGACAAGTCTCGTTAATTCGGCTTTCTTTTCTCTAGTTCAGGATGTCAGACGACCAGGGTGCTTTCTATCAGAAAACGATTGAACAGTTTCAAGTCTTTTAAAGTTATCATATATTGTACTTCGAGCAAATCCTTCCTTTTCAAAATGATTTACGATTTTTTTTTTTTATATTAGGTTTATTTACAAAAAACATTTTTAGTTGCTTTCGAAAAAATTCTTGTTCAGTTGCATTTAACCTCATTTTACCACAAAAACTGATTATTAAGCTCAAATAATAATCAGTTTTTGTGATAAAATCAAAGTAAAACCACAAAAACTAGTTATTATGCTCAAATAATAAAATTAAGATTTGTCCGATAACTTCCATATCACCCGTTATGTAATAGAAATATTGTAATGTCATATGATATTACATAGTATTATTTGATATTATATGTCATATTTATTCTTTTAACTTTATATACTGATATATATTTAATTTATATAATTATTTACTATACCTCTTATAAATACTGGTATACTTTTGATTTGCTGTAATTCTGTGTATACTTTTAATTCTTGAATGATAATAAATTTTTTTAGTGAGGATGCATTGTCAAGAAAAATTTGTACAAGTTACATTGGTTTACAGAAACGCAACAGTGTTAGCCTTATTGTAGTTAATCATACAAAGGTAAATTATATATATATATATATATATATATATATATATATATATATATATATATATATATATATATATATATATATATATATATATATTAGGATGTATCAAAAAACAACGGTTTTTCAAAATTGCCTTGTCTGTGCTCTAAATGTGTTCTATACAATAAAATGACACTGTAAAGATTTTTTAAGCAAAAAATATTCTTAGAGGTGCCCAAGGGCCTTTAAAATTTAAAGGGTCCCTAACAATAAATGTAAAAAAAGTTCTTCAAAACTAGGTCAACCTGGTACTCAAAAAAGTGAAGTTATATAAAAATTCCAAAGATCATAACTGTTTTATAAAAAATATATTAAAAAATATACTATAAATTAGTGTAATAGATTCTAATTGGTTTGAGATGACATCAACAAGTTATTTTTTTTTATTATGTCGATTAAAATGTAGGAATTTTAGTTTTTTACAATTTTTCATCAGGTTATTTGATAAAAAAAAGTAATTGTTAAAATACTTTAAATGTAATATTTTAACTAAATGAATTATAGAACAGTTGCACACAAAAAAAATATTTTTTTTGTGTGCAACCGTTCAATAATTCATTTAGTTAAAATATTACATCTTTAGTGAATCATTCTTTTTTTGGTACATTGGCTTAGTTGTTTATGGGTAATTGCAGTCCTTTCATCTTATCTCTTAACAGCATCTATTACAATAAACTCTCAATTATAATAGAATAAACTCTCAAGATTAGAGTTTATTTTTCACTATTCTTCTAATCTACGCTCAGAGCACCAAGTTTAAATATTTCTGATTGTTAGATTCATTCTTCTTGTATGACTGTGTGATCTGCAGACAATAATTTTATAAATCCATTCTTGAGATAAATTAGCTCTACCACAGTATTAAGCTGAGAGGTTTTTTAGAAAATAAAAGATTTTTTAGTTTTTAATAAGTTGTCAAAAAAATTTTTTAAGGCTATTATTTAATGCCTGATTGGCAATACATTGGTATTAAAACACAAATAATCCACATAAGTTTGTACTTAGTAATTCTAACCTTTCAACCTAGTTCAATTTTGTACAGTTGCTGCAGATTGTTATTAGACAAATAGACAGATTAGAAAGAGATATTAGTCAGATATTCTTAGTAAGGTTTAACTAAATTTTAATGAGTTTATTTATTAAGAATGGGATTTAAAAAATTGAGAGTATTTATTGCTTCTTATTTTATTATATATATATATATATATATATATATATATATATATATATATATATATATATATATATATATATATATATATATATATATATAACCCTTAGATGTTGTCCGAAAGTTTTTTCCATATTTTGTTGACAAAAAGTAAAAATTAAAATGCAAGACCGGAATTTTTTTTTTTAATAATGATAGACTGCCTGCCCCAACCAAACCCTCAGTCGATGTAGCAGCACTCCCTTGCGGGTCAGGCTATTTGTCAGTCGATGTAGCAGCACTCCCTTGCGAGTCAGGCTATTTGTCAGTCGATGTAGCAGCACTCCCTTGCGAGTCAGGCTATAAGATATTCGATGTAGCAACACTCCGCGCATAATTTACAGTAAAAAAAAATAAAACTAAAAACATTTTATTAAAAAAAATAAAAATAAAAACATTTTATTAAAAAAAATAAAAATAAAAACATTGTTTATATTGTTAAAAACATTCAGAATGTTTTTAAAAACATTCTGGTCAATTAAATTTGCGTTTTTGTGGTTTTTTTATATAACAATTAATTTGTAATTAAATTAATGGTTTTGACTTTCGTCCAACACGAAAATGTTGAACGAAAGTCAAAAGTAATTAAAAGTGACGCATGTGTTGGCGTAAGAATCACTTTTTTCCTTCCGCTCTTCCCAAAGACAACAAACTATAGATCTATATATATATATATATATATATATATATATATATATATATATATATATATATATATATATATACACATATATATATATATATATATATATATATATATATATATATATATATATATATATATATGTATATATATATGTATATATTTAAGTTATTATTATATATTTAAATTTTCATTATTTATTTATATATTTAAATTATTTAATATTTTATAAATTTAATAAACATATATCAGCAGATATATCAGCAAACTGATAATAGCAAATCTGATTTTTAACTTTTTTAATTATGGAATTATGAATAATTTTAATAATTAACAGCAGGGTAAAAATATATGAAATCATCCAGACCATGACACCCTTACGTCTCAGAATTTGTTTATTTTTACACCACTTGCAGTCCATATCAAAAAAATAATAACTGCGAAAATTTTAGTTAAAAATACCAATGGGTTCCAGAGATATCGTCACTTGAAATAATGCTGACTCAGCATTTTAGTGATTTTCTGAAGTGACTACAAAGCAACTTTGACATACAGTATCTTCATAATGGCTTGGGGATATTTCCTAAAATTTGGTACTCTAATAGATTTTAACTTGAGGAATCCAAAAAAAGCACC
Source organism: Hydra vulgaris (assembly GCF_038396675.1). NCBI lineage: Eukaryota > Metazoa > Cnidaria > Hydrozoa > Anthoathecata > Hydridae > Hydra > Hydra vulgaris. Next base: position 46,810,418 of record NC_088920.1, on the reverse strand, counting down.
CTCAAGACTCGATTATCTTAAGAAATGCCTCATTTATCCAATTTTGTTCAAAATTATTGACTTGTAAATTAGTGATTTTTGGAGGTAAAAAATTAGATTCATCAATTGTCTCTCTAATACGTGATCAAAATTTGCATTTAAAAATGGTGTCTCTTTAGAAAAATTTAAATTTTGTAACAAAAGCAAATAAAATATTTTTTAAAACATTTATTTGAATAAAACATCAAATAGTGTTATTTATTGACTAGTTTAGGACATTTATAGTCATGGGCCAAGGGGGATATCCTCCCCTCCCATGGGTGGCCCCTACGCCCCTCCCCCAATCTCCCTAGATTTTTTTTTTTTTTTTTTTTTTTGCATAAAATGAATAAATAATGCAAAAACATACAATTTAATTTTAATTTAAAAAAAAAAAATTTCGTTATTTCAAATTGGTGACTTAAAACCTCCTTTTATATAAAAAACAAACATAAGTTTTGTTTTGTTCCTTTTAAAGGTATTTACTTGTTTGTATTCTCTTAAAGAATTACTTTTAATTTTATAGCTATTATATTATTTTGTTAGGTAATAAATAATAAAAATAATTAATATGGAGAAATGTGACATTGGAAAAAGTCTTAACATTCATTGCCACAAAACTGGATTTTCAAGAAAACAAGGTTTTGTTCAATTTAAAGATCTTCCTTGTGAAAAACAAGAAGAAATAATATGGCGAGCAAAATTAAAGGAAAAATATAGTTCAATAAGAATTATATGTTGTTATCATGAGCAATTCTATGGAAAATATTTTGAGAGAAAAATTACAAAGTGTTGCAATCTTTTTGGAACACACAAGGAAAGTAAAAAAATTGCTATAAAAGGTAATCTTACCTTATTTACAACAGAATTGATATGGAAATTAAAAGAAAACAATTTATTATTTATAAAATGTTTGATAATTTCAGTTATTTTAACCACGTAAAACTAAATTTGTTTTTTAGGTAATATAAAGATTTCCATAGACATGGCAAACTATTTGCAAAAAAATAATGTTTATGTAACCCTAGGTTGGAAATTCTGCATTAAATGTTACAAAAAAGCAATAGAAACTGATGAAGATTTAAATTCACAGGAGGAATGGGAATCCAAAAGTGAGAAAAAAATTAAGTTAGATATCACTATAGAATTGCTTGTAATTTCGCCAGTCAAACTAAAAAGTCTTTCAAAACACAGCAAATTGCCTGTAGCAAAACAAAAGTTTAAGAACACTATTGACAGAGTTGCAAAAATGGTCTCATTAGCATATAATATTAAAGAAACTTTTTTAACAACAGAAATAAAAAGCCCCATTTTAAACAACAACATTAACAATGACCATGATCTAGACATTTTAATGTATGAAATAAAAAATAAAATTTCAGAGACTGACTCTTATTGCCATAAGGTGCAAATGTTAACACTCGCACCAAAATCATGGACACGTAAAAAGATATCAAGCTACTTTGAAGTGTCTGAGTATCTTGTTCGAACAGCAAGAAAAGTTCAAAATGAGAATGGAATTCTATCATTACCCGGAAAAAAAACTGGAAACCCACTTTCACCAGAAACAGTTAATTTAGTGATTAACTTTTATCAAAGTGATGAATTTTCAAGAATGATGCCAGGAAAAAAAGATTATGTAAGTATTAAGAAAAACCAACATGTTCAAAAAAGATTATTGCTACTCAATCTTAATGAATTACATGTTGCATTTAAAAAAAAAAACCCTAACGTCAAAGTCAGTTTGTCAAAATTTTGTACTCTTAAACCTAAATGGTGTATTACAACTAATGCGTCAGGTACCCACAATGTATGTGTTTGCATACATCACCAAAATACAGAATTTCTCATTGATGCCATTAGGTGGAATAAAAGTTATAAAGATTTCATGGCATTGATTGTTTGCTCTCTTGAAAATGTAGAATGTATGTTGCATTGATGTAACCAATGCCCTGGTATTGAAGTGTTAAAAAGTTTTTTAGTGAAGGAGTTTATGGACCATGAGCATGAAGAAGATGTAGTATTTAAGCAATGGCAGAGTACCGATTGTACAACACTACTTTCACAGTCATTGCCACTAGATGAATTTAATGATTTATTATGTTTCAGCATTGACAACCTTACCACTCATTCATATATTGCAAAAACACAAAGTAGATACTTAAAAAACTGTAAAGAAAATCTTAACCAAAACGAATGCTTAATTTTAGGAGATTTTGCTGAAAACTATCAATATGTTGTTCAGGATGAGGTTCAAAGTTATCACTGGAGCAAAAGTCAATGCTCACTTTATACAATTGTACTTTATTTTATAGAGAACAAACTTCTCAAACATAAATCTTTTTGTTACCTTTCAGAAGATGTTGATCATGACACAGGATTTATTTACAAGACTCAGGAAGATATAACTAGATATATCAAAGAAAATCTACCTGATGTATCAAGTGTGAAATACTTTTCCGATGGTTGTGCAGCACAATTTAAAAATTTTAAAAATTTTATCAATCTTTGTCATCACAGTAAAGACTTTGATTTAAATGCTGAATGGGTATTTTTTGCTACCAGTCATGGTAAATCCCCCTGTGATGGTATTGGTGGGACTGTTAAAAGAGTAGTATGTCAAGAAAGTCTAAAACAAATAACTACTGGGCAGATTTTAGATGTTAATTTAATGTACTCCTTTTGTAAAGCCAAGAGAAATGGAATTTATTTTAAGTTATTTTCAAAAGAAGAAATTGATCAAACACGAGCACAATTAGAAAAAAGATATTTAGGTGGAAGAACAGTTCCTGGCACAAGGATGTATCATCATTTTATTCCAATTGCTCCAAACACTATAAGTTATAAAAAAATAAGTACTGATGCATGCACTGAAATATTTGATATCATTCCAAAAAGCAAACATGTAGATATTTCATTAAATATTAAAAAAATGGATTATATTGCATGTTTTTATGATGGATTTTGGTGGGTAGGGATTGCTGAAGATGTAAGTGAGCTTGATATAAAAGTCAGATTCATGCATCCACAGACCAGTTAAAAACTTCTTTTGGCCAATGAGAACTGATGAGTGTTGGGTGCTCAATTCTGAAGTTATATGCCTAATTTCTACACCGCGAACAATATCAGGTCGTACATACAACATATCTGATTTAGATTTGAAGAACATAAACTGTTGGTTACAAAAAAAAATTAATTATGTTTAAAATAATTTTGTTTTTATTTTATTTACCTATTTTGCATTTAAAATGTCTTTTATTTTTTTCAAATTCTTGAATTGTAGGCTGAGAAGGAGGGGTGGGGGTTTAAATAAATCACAAATCACTCCCATCTTATTATTTCAATGACTATATTAGTCTAAAACTACATAAAGATATTGATTGTCAAAATGTTTTAAAAACATTTTAATATCTTTGGTTTTAAAATTTATGACTTAAAATCGTAAAAAGATCTTTGAAATAAGAGGTAAGTATTTATCGATTTGAAGTAACGCAAATAAACTGTTTCTCAAACTTAAACTGAAAAAATATGTTTTTAAAATGTATTTTAACAATCAACTATTATTTATTCATTTTAAGTAAAAAAAAAAAAAATCTAGGAAGATGGGAGGCGGCGTGGGGCCTCCCGTGGGAGGGGAGGGCGTCTTCCTTGGCCCATGACTATAAATATCCTAAACTAGTCAATAAATAACACTATTTGATGTTTTATTCAAATAAATGTTTTACAAAATATTTTAATTGCTTTTGTTACAAAATTTAAATTTTTCTAAAAAGACACCATTTTTAAATGCAAATTTTGATCATGTATTAGAGAGACAATTGATGAATCTAATTTTTTTCAGTAGACCTAAGATGAAATAATGATATACAATTAAACTTTTTACTCAGGATTTTGGGCCACAGTCTTTATTTTACCTCCAAAAATCACTAATTTACAAGTCAATAATTTTGAACAAAATTGAATAAATGAGGCATTTCTTGAGAAAATCGAGTCTTAAGGGTGCTTTTTTTGGATTCCTCAAGTTAAAATCTATTAGAGTACCAAATTTTAGGAAATATCCCCAAGCCATTATGAAGATACTGTATGTCAAAGTTGCTTTGTAGTCGCTTCAGAAAATCACTAAAATGCTGAGTCAGCATTATTTCAAGTGACGATATCTCTGGAACCCATTGGTATTTTTAACTAAAATTTTCGCAGTTATTATTTTTTTGATATGGACTGCAAGTGGTGTAAAAATAAACAAATTCTGAAACGTAAGGGTGTCGAAAATTATTTTTTTTGGATGATTTCATATATTTTTACCCAGCAAACAAAGAATAGATGACAATTTTGCTAAAATTTACAATAATTGATCCTCAGAATAGATGATTTGGATATTGATTATTTTTAATTCATGACATAACCTTTAACTTTAAGTTTAATTAGGTTACAAATTTATTTTAAGCTGTTTTTAACACAGATCATTGAGACAGATGTTACATAAGTTCTTAACTTTTGACCAATTAAGTCAAAACAGTTATAAATATGGTTAAGTTGAATTTTTATCATTTATCACCAACTTTTGTTTTTGTTTAAATAGTTATAGCTTAAAGTAAATATAATCGGTACATGTGTGTGTGTGTATCAGTAAAAATGATATTCGTTTATAACTTTTTATTGTGTCATTCATGTTTTTTTTATCTTTTTACATTTTATGAATATAGAAATAGTATTAAAAACAAAATAAATAAATTGTTTATTGGTTAGAAACTTTGAATTTAGGGTGAAGTATACTATCTTCCTACATCTAAAGTCACTGTTAAGGAAGTATTAATTCAAGAGATTAGCATTTGGCTTTTATCATTAGAGTCAGGGAAACTAAAGGCTACATGTAAATATGATTGTGTATTTCTTTAATGCTTTTGAATTTTTTTTTTGGGACTAAATATAAGGTTAATTATGTTAAACTACTACTATTTTTTAAAACCAAATGTGATAGTGATAAAGTTCGATTCCCATCACATCCCTGGTAATACTATCAACTTGTCTCTCAGCACAGCAACCTGTCAAGGTTTGTGTTTCAGAGTTAAAGTGTTAAAAGAGGGTTGTAACCACAATTAATCTAGCCTCCTCAACTGTAGTGGTTTTCTTGGACTTGGAGAGGTGAATTAACATAAAGAAAAAACCTGTTTCAAAAATTTATAAAATTATTTTTGAGCTTGAAACTCTGCTTCAAAAAATGCCTGGAACACTGTTCCATTTTTAATCTTTTAAAGCCTGTTGAATGATATAGTGGTATAAAAAAACCTTATTTGCCTAATTTATAAAATATAATAGTTTTAAAATCTTTTTCATAATATGAAAATTAAATAAGTTTTGTTAATAAAAACATTCCATGTTTGTTTTTTAAATACTTTTTTGCTTATTACTAGGGGTCGTAAAGGCAAGAGAGTGTCAAAGGGTCGAAGTGCAGGGAAAAAACTAGACAAATAAAACTTTTTAGAGCATGCAGAAACAGATACAGTAAAAAGAAAGGAGACTTTGCTGAATGACAAGTTAAGCAAGAGTGAGTTTTAGTTGATGGAACTAGAGATGATAGCTCCTTTGAGCAGCAACCATGATAGTACTTGTAGAAAAGAGAAAGAAACACAGATATAATAAGACACCTTATAGCAATGAGACAGAGGCTCAAGCTTGACAGATAGAGTAGGTACAACTATGTTTACAACCCATTTTTACATCTTGTCTAGAGAAGAGAAAGAGCATTATTAGAAGAACCAGCCCAAATATGACAATAATATTCAAATAAGAGATTAGTTGGGGTAGAGAATGGAATCAAGAGTAAGAAAATGGCAAGCACGATAAAGAGAAGCAACCTTAGTGGATGCTAAGTTAGCAATTGAATATTGAAAATAGCAAAGTGAACGATAATTCAAGAAGATGCAAAGAAGAGGACTCAAAGAGAGGGTTACCAGTCATTAATAAAGGAATCTCAGCAGTATTGCGGTAGCTGTTTGCTGTAAATAACTGACTTTTGTTGGAGTTAAAATTTACAAACCACTGCAAGTTTCAATCTGTTATAGAAGTGAGTTCAGATTCAAGATCAGTTGCCTGTTCTAAGCAATTGAAAAAAGAAGTATGAAGTTGAGTGATCAATGAATTGAACCACTCTAGTTGTAAGATTGTTAGGAACATCATTGATTTAGATGAGAAACAAAACAGGATCAAGGATAGAATCTTGAGGTTACTGGAAATAAAGAAGAGTGTTGGCCTTCAAGGATAACTTTAATAAAGTGGTTAGAAACAAATGATTTGATAATCTCAAAAACTTTCCCAGATACACTTTATAAAACAAGCTTATGGAGAAATCCAACGTGCCAAACTTTATCAACAGTTTAAGATGTGTCAAAAGCTAATGACCTAGCCCCACAGCCTCTGTCTAATGCCCAAAAAATTTTTTCGATCACAGTAGTTAGCAAGTCATCCGTAAAGCAAGAACATAGAAAACTGTATTGATTTTCTGACAGTAAGTTGTTTGACTTAAAATGGGATGTTAGAAATTTGTTGTTCAAAGACTCAAAGACTTTGCTAATAACAGATAGAAGACTGATTGGTTGGCAGTTAAAGGAGTCATACTGTTCTCCAAATTTTTTAAAGATTGGAACCACAGATGCCATTTTGCAGCTGGCAGAAAAAAAAAATTCAGTTAAGCGCTTGTTAAATAGTTTAGAGAGTTTGGGAAAACACTTTTGCAAGACTATCACAGGAATATTTTCTGGACTAAAAGCTGTAGAAGAGTTTAATTGAGATATAACTTTAGCAATGGAAGCTGGAGTGGTTTGAATGTTTAACAATTGGTTAACTCGTTTAACTGGAATGGAAGAAATAGTATGACTATAAAATTCAAGAGTTGAGTTAGAAAAAAAGTTCTTTGCAAATAGTTCAGCCTTGTTCTTAAGAGAGATAATAAGATCGGTCCCATGAATGAGAGATGGAATGTTAGACCTACCTTTGTTAATGATTCTGTAAGATATTTTCCAGAAGTCTTTAGAGCCTAACCTCTGAGATAAAATACAAGATTTAGAAATTTGGGAATAATGGAGCTAAGCATCAGACAGCGCCATATTACATTGACTAATAATCATTTGTTCTCAAGAGAGTTGTTCTTTTAATAAAGACGAAAATAATGATTATGATTAGATATAGAAGATGCACGAGAAGGTGAAAGCTATAGAGTAGAATTAGGCTCGACTTGAATGAATAATAAAATCGAGAATGAATAAAAGCTTCCATTCCTGCCTTGATCCAGGATGTTGCGTAGGAGGCACATTTATCAGCAGAGAGAGAAAATATACAGCCTAAGGACCATCAAGAAGAAAATTACAAAACGAATCCCAGTCAGCTTTAAGGTAGATAAGGTGCAATGAGTCCAAAGAAGAAGTGCAAGATGAAGGATATATAGAAATCATTAAATGGTCAAAACCACCTAAAGGAGAAAATAGAGAAACATGGCATTGTTAATACTATAGTATTTTACAGTTGTTAATGAAATCAGGCTTTTTGAGAGCTTACACAATGTTCAGGAAACCTTACTACCAGCCGGCCTCAGAACTATTAAAATGAGTTTTAGAGCTGTACCCTCATTAAGAGAAAACAGGAAGAGTTGCATAGCCACTTTTAAGGTGGCACAAGCAAATATCTATGAGTAGAGTTAAGAAGATCCATTCGTCATCCTAGGAAGGAAACAATGTAACACAATTTTGCATCAACACCAGCCTAATAGATGAAGAAGGGATTCGAGGCTGGTCAACAGAGTTATTCTGCTTATCCCTAAAGTCTTTGCCTAGGAGGTCCACAAGACAGTAGCTTGATGCAGTTAACATGTGCCCAAGATGAGTATTTTTATTGAGAAATAAAAATAATCTTATTTCTGTAACTAAAAAAACAATCTAATTATATTGACAGTTTTGACTGGTAAGAGAACATCATCAGTTTCAAATGGTGAGAAAGCATAGACAGTTTTAACTGGTGAGAGAACATCTACAGTTTCAACTGGGGAGAGAACTTTGCATGTTTTACCTGGTGAGAAAACATCAACAGTTTTAACTGGCGAGAGAGTATTGACAGTTTCATCTGGCGAGAAAACATCAACAGTTTTAATTGATGAAAGAACTGCAGTTCCAACTGATGAGAGAACATCAATATTTACAACTGGTGAGAGAACTGCATTTTTAACTGGTGAGAGAACTTCATTTTTAACTGGTGAGAAAACTGCATTTTTAACTGGTGAGAAAACTGCAATTTTAATTGGTAAAAAAATTGCAATTTTAAATAGCATGAGAATTGCAGTTTCAACTGATGAGAGAACATCAACAGTTTTAATTGATGAAAGAACTGCAGTTTCAACTGATGAGAGAACATCAAGATGGTTTAGTAGAGTAAAAATATAATTTTCTAAAATTCGTTTTAAATTCAATTCCACCTAGAATCTATTAATATATTTTTGTATAACTCAATAAGGTTGAATAGGCATGTTATAACCCTTTTGTAGCACATAAACAGTTATAGCTTAAAATTTACTCATTACTTTGGTTACCATCCTATTAATAGCAACTGCAACTCTTAACAACATTTCATTTATTCTTTTTGTTTCACATAACTTTTAGTTCGTAAAGACTTCAATAGTCACATGCTAGGCCTGGGCATTTACATTCGTAAGAATTCATCTATTTGTATAAAAGTATATTGTATAAAGTTGTCCATCAAGGACAACCTTTATACTATGATTGGTAAGGAAGGATTCAATAATCTTAAAGATGTTACCTAATACATCATATTAAGAAAGCTTATGGAGAAGACCAGCATGCCAAACTTTATCGAAGGGCTAAGAAATGTTGAGAGTAATAGCCCTAACCTCCCTACATTTATCTAATGCAAGATAAAACCTATTGTTTATTACCATTAACAAATGAACAGTAAAACGAGAAGATCGAAATCCATATTGATGATCAGATTGCAGTTGTTAGATTCAAGATGAGAGATTAAGTGTTTGTTGATTAAAGACTCAAAAACAGGAAGATAACATAGATAATAAGGAGATAACATAGATAATACAGATAACTTAAGATAGGGTTAAAAAATGCCCCTTTCCAGCAAGCTAGATAACAAGACTCTGATAAGCACTTGTTAAATAGTTTTGAAACTATAAACAACAGCTCTCAAAAACATTTCTGGAAGAATATAACAGGAATATATATTGCCTGGACCAATAGCTGAAGAGGAATCTAAGCAGGAAATCACTTTAGATGCAGAAGCTGAAGTAATACAAATGTAAAGCAATGGATCAACCTGTTTGTCAGCTATATTAGGTGAGATGTGATTAGAGGAATCAAAAGATGAGATTGATGAAAAGTTCTTAGCAAACAATTCAGCTCTAGGTGAGGTAAAAAAATCTGAACCGTGCAAGAGAGATGGAATAAAAAATTTGCCCTCATTGACACTGTGAAAGATTATACAGAAGTCTTGGGAGCCTATTTTTTGATCTGAAATACGAGATTTCGTGACCTAAGAATAGTGGGCTTTAGCGTTAGGCAAAACCTTTTTACAATTGTTTCTAGCAATAGTAAACAGACGTCTGTTTTCTGGAGAATTGTTTTGGTGATAGATATGGAAGTAATGGTTACGATTAGAAATTGCAGCAGCACAATGAGAGGAAAACCATGGAAAAAAGTGAGACTTAACTTGGAATGGTTGAGAGGAAATAAAATTCCTTTCCATACCTGCCTGAATCCAAGAAGTTACATAAGAAGCACATTTGTCAGCAGGAAGACGAAAGATTTCATGGAAAAGAGTCGCAGTCAGCTTTAAGGTAATTGTAAGAGGTATGATGATAGGGGGATTCTGATAATGAAGAAGAATGAGATGATAGTTTTAATGAGATCAAACCGTGATCAGAAGCACCTAAGGGTGAATGTGGAGAAACTGAGGACTGACTAGGATCAGAAACAAGACATAAGTCAAGTAGAGAAGGTAAATGATTCTGATTGCTTGGAAAGCGAGTTGGAAAGTAGACAATTTGTGTTAGAGATTGAGAAAAGCAAAAGTTGTGGCCCTTAACACCTGAATATTCATTGATACTAGAGCCATATTATGGGTTATAGTAGTATAAAGTTGTCCTTGATGGACAGCGCTTTTCTTCATTTCCTGTAACTTCAGGGGTTCCTCAAGGTTCTAACCATATGTCTAGTTTTTTTCCTCGAAAATCAGTTCTTTGGAATTCGCTCCCTTCATCTTGTTTTCCTGATTCATATAATTTGCAATCTTTTAAATCATCTGGTAATCATTATCTTGCTTTATAAACTTCATCTTTTCTCTTCCAGTAACTTCAACTTTAATAGTGGTTGCTTGCAGCCTTGTTTGAAATAAAGATGTTAAAAAAAAAATCATGACATTATTTAAAGATTTTTCTCTGAAGACAATATTTAAAGAATTTTTTTTTTGAAAGTTTTGAAATAGTTTTTGTTGCAGCTTTTTATTCTTCTTACCAATGTTTTTTTCTATCAGTTTCATTTTATATCGATTTAAATATTGTTATGTAGTATTGTAACTTCAAATGGTTAATTATAGCAGTTGCTTATTCCTATATGGCTTAATCAACTTTTTGTGTCGTTCTTGAAAAACTTCTGCACATAATTATTTTTAAATGACTAAAAAAATATTATTTCTACATGAGAAAATCTGACAATGCCACTTTCATTTATTTATTAAAATTTCAAATTATGGAACCATAACTTATATTATTAACCACAAAGTATTTAAAATGATCCTTAACATTATTGAATCAAACAAAATCTGTTTAAAATTTACTTTGATTTATCGAAACTAAATAACAAAACGCAACAGTCCTTACTATTCATAGACTTGTTTGGAACATTTTACGAAAAAAGGGTTTTGGTATTCTAAAATTCCATCCTCTCAACTGCAGTCAACTTGATTTATTATAGTGACTTCACTCCGCAAAATCTAATCATCCAAAAGGCTATTAGTGAACTTGAGGCTAACCTAAAAGAACTTTTTTTGAGCTTTAAAAAAATAAAAAAATTTTCAATCTTATGATGAAAATGAGCAACAAAAAAAATGTGTCAGAAACTAAAACAGCTTTAAAGGAACCAAGACAAGCGACAGTGTCAATATGTTAAAATAGTGTCGCAAGTTTAAAGTAAAGCCAATTAACCAGTAGTACCAAAGTGAGCACGCAAATTTTTAAATGCATTTATTAAATTTAAATAGTTTTTGCAATGTTGTTTGCTTTGGGGTACATAATTATTTTGCAACAAATTTTTCTGCACTCATTAAAAAAAAACATTATTCGAATGGAAAGTGGTTCTAGCTTTTCAGCTCCTTATTAATATTAATAAATAATTTAATATTGTATTAGTTTTTTAACTTAAATTTGTAAATTACAACTTCAAAATATATATGTCAATTAACAAAAAAATATATATATATATCATTTAACAAAAAAAAATATATATATGGCTAACCGAACAGCAAGTCTAATACATTTGTGCCAACGTAATTATGTGTTTGGTCTAAGCATAATCGATGCTTTTGTGCCAATTAACGCAAAATGTGGGTATCCCAACTGCAAATTAAATGCAGTTTTGCCAACAAACAAAACGTAGTTAATCCTACTGGCGCCAACTAAATTTTCTATATTATATTCGTTTATAGCATTCTTAATGGTCCGACACTGGAAACCTTCAAGCGAGGGTATTGATTTCGACCATGATATTCAGAAAACACACCAAGTTAAACCCCAATCATCAAAAAGAATGTTTTTTGGGGACGATGTTTACGCTGACACAGCCTTTTATAGAAGTAGTTATAACAGCGTAATAAGCAGCAACACTGAGGGAGATTTTCGTTTTCCCCATCAACAACATTTGATTCATGACGAGCTTTGAGTAACTTGGTTTTTATAATATATTACAAATATAGTACATTATTTGAAGAATATTATTTTGTAAATAAATTTTAAAATTGGTATTTTGTTTATTGATGTCGTTGTACTGTTTTAAATTTTAGTTTTTTTATACGTAAGTTTTATAATAAAAATATTCATATTTACGCTTATAAAATAAAATAAAAATAAAATAAAATAAAAATATTCATATTTACGCTTTTTATACGTTGTATAGAAAAGTAAAATGCATTGAATTTTTTTTTGCAAAGAAAATATAAATATATTGTTGTGAATTTTTTTTTTACAAATAATGAAATTCTATAAATGCATTCAGAGTTGTAGTTATTAGTTTTGAAGTATATGTTGTAAGGGCCATCTAAATAATACGTGGCTGTCTAGGTGGAGGGTAGATGGAGGTAGGTGGAGGGTAAATAATCGAATAAACTTATTAAATAATTTAAAATTTTCAAGATGGCGAGTAACTCTCGCTTTTTTAAATTTAGCAACAACTTTATTTTTTATAACTATTAAAGTAAAGAGTTCAAGAAATTCTTAAGAACTAAGGAAGAAATTATTAAACTCTTGTATTTCATGTATAACTACATAACTCCTGTATTGCCCTCTTTTGTATTGCATGTGGGCCATTCCACGTCAAGTGGAACCACCCATCTGACATCACTGACTCGGATTTTGATGAAAATTGGCTCACATGTTGGGCATATGGACAGAAGAAAAACATGTAAATTTTTTTGACTTAGGTCAATTATTTTCTGAGATATGACCTTTCAAAGTTTTGACCTTTTCACTTGACCTTGGTTATTTAAAACGTTATAACTTTTTTGCTATTATACTTAGGAAGTTGATTTTGGTGGCAAACAGAAGCTCTTGCATAGACAAATAACTTTGTGTCTATGCAAAAAAGTGATAAGTTCAATAAAAAAAAAGTTATTGGTCATTTGACCTTTGACCCTGGTCGATGGCAAAGGTCAAAAGTCATAATTTTTTTTTTTACAGATTGCTTTTTTTATTGTAGATGTCCCATGAAAAAACCTTTTTGGGATTCTCATAAACAGCTTTGGGAATAATATTAAAGTATAAGTTGGTTCTAAAAATTTAATATTTAAATACCTTAAAATTATACAGTATTTTAAGGTAATTTATTAAGTGTAGGCCCTAGGTTATATAATAGCTACCTAATGGCCCATATATATATATATATATATATATATATATATATATATATATATATATATATATATATATATATATATATATATATATATAGTTGAAAAGTAACAAAAAGGCTTTATTTAGCAGTTTTAGCTACATGGTAGTACAGTACGGAATGCAGTATAATATTTAAACCATTACCATTGCAATACATATTTGCTAATAATAAATTAAAAAAGCTATAATAGTTAACGATGATGCAAGTTAAGTGCTTTGGTTGCTCCTTCAGACTCTTTAGAAGTAATGAAGTATGACCAACCAGTTGTAGTTTTGGGTTCGACTGCTAGCAAAAGATCATTCAAATCAATGGTAAAAATATTTGGAGGATCTCTGAAGGAGAAAAGTTGACTTGAACCATGAGGGTGAAGAAAGTTAATGGTTACTTCTCTTTTTTCTGGATTGCTTTCCAACACACAACCTATCCACCAATGTTCATCATACTCTACAACCATGTAACCAGTAATTGAACTGAAGTTGAGCTGGCTAACATTCTGTGACGTAATTTTTTCAATTCTAGACACAGAACTGGAACTATAATCTTGTACTTGAAGTTCATTCGCGGATAATAGTTTAAAGCAATGAAGTTTTTGGGTAACAGGAATCGTTTTAGCATTCGAAAATCTTTCCTTTAATATTGTGAATTCGATTTGCCAATCATTTGCAGTGAGGTATTCAAAGGAAATGCCATGGATATTTCTTTAGCAAAAGGATATAATTGATAAGTGGTCATTATTTGGTCATGGTATGGACGTTGTAAGCTTGCTTTTGCCGCTTTACATTTAACAGTTCCTTCAACTTCATCACAAGGGCCCTTACCATGACTTGTGGCAAAGAAATGCCATTTGGCTGAATTACCAAAATCCTCTTTGTGATAACACAGATTTATGAAATTATTGCAGTTTTTGTATTGTGCTGCACAGCCATCACTAAAATATGCTATTTTTAATACCTCAAATTTCACTTTTAAAAAATCAATTAGTTTACGCTGAAAAAGATAAACTGCAATTGTGTCATGAGTATTACAATCCAAAAGCAGCACATAACTTCCATGACATAAATTTCCTTCATATTTATAATAAAAAACAAAAGGATGTAAAGTTGCTTGATTATTTGTCCAATGATATCCCTGTGCTGCATCTTGTATAATAAATGCATAATTTTCTGAAAAATTACCGATAACCAGAAATTCTCCATCTGATAAATTGTTTTTCTTCCAGTCTAAATATTTTGCCTGCTCTTGAGCAATAAAATCATGCCTAGTAAGTGTTTTCAAACTCCCTAAAAATCTTTCAATAAATTCATCAGTGGATTGTATAAAGGTTTGAAGCTGGGACCTATTTGTTGTAGTCCACTGTTTATACTCAATTTCTTCAACTCCTTTAATTTCAAAGCATTGCAACAGCCGTTCCTTTAGCATAGCAACTCCAGGGCAATTTTTACACTCGCCTAGCGGACATGCTGGCAAGGATTGCATTGGATTTTTGCCAAAGCATGTTTGTAGTTCTTAATAGGGGTTTCTAGTTTATCTTCTAGTTGTAAATCATCCATATGTGATCCGACTATCACGAGTTTAACATTTTGATGAATGGTACATACACACACACAGTGAGTACCACTTGCTCCTGCAAAGACACATTCTTTTGGACGTAGCTCTGCAAACTTCAAAAGCCCAATTCTGATATTTGGATACTTTTCTGAAAATAATTGATAAAGTTCCTTTAAATTACTTAAAACTAATCTTTTCTGAATATGTTTTCTTTCCCCATTTTCCATGACAGATAGAAAATCTTTTTTTCAAGCATTACACGGCTAACAGTGTCAGAGTAAAAAAACTCTTTTACCATATCTTTCACATGTACAGGTAGTGATTTCCCTTTTTTTCGGTTAGGGGTTGATAAAACACCTTTGGTTATTAAAACTCCTTTTGCTTGAGATACAAGTCGATGCGAACAATTAAATTCTCTCATCACTTTTCGATTACTCTATTGAGCAACAAATATTGTCAAAATCATGATCTTTTCACTCTTACTTTGTGTTGATTTATACTTATCCTGAAGCACTTTAACAATGTCATCAGCACATGTGTTGGAAACTTTTTTTTTAGTTGCTTCGTATTCATCATCCTCTAAAGAATCAATAGCATCTGAATTAGTAGATAAAAGGTCTAACTTCCTTTTTACAAGTTTTTTAAGCTTTTTCTTTTTCTCCGGAATATAACTTTTAACAGTTTGTAACTTGTGTTTATCCAAGGGTGGCTCACCCAATAACGACAAGGATTTATTATAAATAGAAATTTCTACTTCCTGGCACTGATAATTTTCATCTCCCTTGTCACTACAAATATCTTGAGATCTGGAACTGCCTTGAGAATCTGACTCTGTTTTACAATTTGTAGAATTTTTATCATCACATAATCCTATTTCGGAAGGTAAGCCAGTGATCTTCTTTTGGCAAGTATCCCATAATTTTGCTCCAGCCGTAAGTTTTGAGGGATACATAGATACTTGCCGACTAGTAGCTACCCTCAAGGTTTTATATTGTTTTTTCTTATGGTGTTGGAAAGGATCATAACAATAGTGTTGTCTCTTCTTTAACTTTTTTACTTGTGCTTGAAATGCCATTTTTAATCTAAATTTAATTTGAAAATTGCTAAAAACTAATTCCTATGTTGTCTTTTGATGGCTAATTCAATGGAAATGAATTGATTATTTAATATAAATATATATAGCTTTAAGCCTCATATAATTTAATACTGACTTAGTATGTATTTATAGTACTAGTAATTAAATTACAACCTTGAAAATAAAAGAAAAAAAAGGAAATAGTTAATAATATATATTTACAATAGGCTATTTACAGAAAATGACCTCACAATATCGCATTTGTAAGGCCGATAAATATTAAATTTTTAGAACCTACTTATACTTTAATATTATTCCCAAAGCTGTTTATGGGAATCCCAAAAAGGTTTTTTCATGGGACATCCACAATAAAAAAAGCAATCTGTAAAAAAAAAAATTATGACTTTTGACCTTTGCCATCGACCATGGTCAAAGGTCAAATGACCAAATGACCAATAACTTTTTTTTTATTGAACTTATCACTTTTTTGTATAGACACAAAGTTATTTGTCTATGCAAGAGCTTCTGTTTGCCACCAAAATCAACTTCCTAAGTATAATAGCAAAAAAGTTATAACGTTTTAAATAACCAAGGTCAAGTGAAAAGGTCAAAACTTTGAAAGGTCATATCTCAGAAAATAATTGACCTAAGTCAAAAAAATTTACATGTTTTTCTTCTGTCCATATGCCCAACATGTGAGCCAATTTTCATCAAAATCCGAGTCGGTGATGTTGAATTTGACCAAAAAGTGGTTCCACTTGACGTGGAATGCCCCATGTATAACTACATAACTCCTGTATAACTCTTGTATTGCATGCGCAAAAGATACCTATCCGTTTAGTTCAACATCTAATTTTTGATTGATTTCAATCAGAATTGTGCTTTCTAACATCAATTGATAAGGGATCGTCCATAAATGTACGCTCGGAGGGGGAGTGGGGGTCTGTAAATAGCGTATATGAGATGGTGGGGCAGCGGGTCAATTATAAAAGTAAAAAGACACTAAATTAAAAAAATATAAAATTTTAGGTAGGTTAAAAGCGTAGGTACATTTAGGGAGGTGGAGGGTACTAAAAAATGCGTATGGCAAAATACGGAGGAAGGGGGGAGGGAAGGGGAGGTCCAATTAAAAAGCGTACTTATTTTATGGACGACCCCTAATGCAACTCATATCAACAATATAATCCAAATATATAACAAATATAATTCATATCAACTTCCAAATGACGTGTCACTGTTTCCTAACAGTAACACGTCATTGGGAGTTTATTGAAGCAAACATTGAAATCATTAAAAAATTGTGCTTTTTAATGATCTTAATGACTTTATTTATTATAATTACATTATGTAATTTACATATAAATGATTGCGATGACGTAAACAAGGTTTTTAACACAATTATTTGTTAGCATATTTGACTATTTCAATTCTTAAAACATCAATAAAATTCACTAGCTTAACATATTGATAATTTAAATTCACTGTTATCTTTTATACATTACAAATTCAGAATTAATTAAATTCAATTATTTTATAATAATTGAAACGATACTAAACAAAAACAGTTTAAGGTTCCAATACTTTTAAATATTAAATTTGAAAACTCAACTACGTCAAACTGTTCTCTTTAAATCAAATTTATGTAACTCAAAATTAAATTTAAACTTTTAATATAATGTAACTATTTTTGGCCTGGTACTACTTGTACCTGGAAGTCAGACAAAAGCTATAAGTTCAAGCCTCGCAAGGATAATAGTGGTTGTCATTTAATCTTGTTTGCTAAGACAGCAAATGTGTCAGGGAGGACATAAAACAGCTGTGTAGCGAAGGAAATTCGGAAAGTTTGGAAAAGGGCTTTTTAGGTTTTTAGTCTTTTTGCTGTTGTTTAAATAATCTTTTTTTTGTTTAGATTGAAATAAAGCTTACAAAATTAAATTAGATTGAAAGGTAGAAGGAAAAAGAGAAGAAATGACAGAGTTTAGAAAAAATGTCTTTGTTTCAGAAGATGCTGAAGTTTCTGAAAATGAAGATATTACATCAGAGTGTTTTGTTTCGGAATATGATTTTAGACGTCTCAGAGTCTAATTATGTTTCTTGTAAACAGAATAACATGATTTCTTAGAATTTACAACTTAAAAACTTATTCAAGCAACATCTGCTTGTGCTACAAGGTACAATATAAGTCATTGAGGCCATTTCAATATGCTAACTAGTATTCTTAATGCTTCCAATATTGATATTGAAATATCCCTCTCTCAGCTCTTCATAGGAACTAATATGTGAACATTTAGAAACTATTTAGAAATAATTTTATTAGAAATCAAATCATAGATAAAGTTAAAAGGCAAAAGACTAATGTTGCACATTGCTTTTCATTTATATTTGATAAAGTGTCCAATTCACACTTGCTGGTAACTCTACCAGCTTCAGCACGAACATTAACTAAATAGTAAATAAATAAACTTGTGAAGCAAATTTGTAAGCAGAAAAACATCTCTGTAACAAATGATAGAGTGGAGTTTGGTATATTCACTTCAGATGGTCCAGAATCGGAAAACATTCTTTTAGGTGTTCACATGATTGAAAACTCAAAGTTCAAATAAAAAAGACTTTTAACATTCTTCAATACTATTATTGTGTAGATCCAGTTTTTACAGTTAATTCAGATACAACCAGTAACAATACTGGTAAATACCATGAAGAAATTGCAACTCTTACTGACATCAAAATCCAATAAGTTCTCTATAGGCATAATATATATAAAGTCTACATTTCACATTTCTCAGAAGTTTTGTTTGGAGGTACAAAGGGTTCACAAAAAATTACTTTATATGATTTAAAAAGATCTGGCCAGAAATTGTTTGATTTGAGCACTCTTGCTTTTGGTTCAATATTTTATGTAAAAGCTAAAGAAGCCCTAACCTTCTTGACTTGTGCACATCATAATGAAACCTTTGCTAGATGTGATTACCACAAATTAGTCAAGCTAACTATATTTTTTCTTGGCTGAGTTATTACAAACATTAGATACCCGCAGCCTAGTGCAATCCACGAGGCAAAATTTATGGCTAATACATTGTATATTTTAAGAATTCAGATGACCAAAGTTACACAAAAGATATACAGGTTGACAAGGAGAAAAAATTTAAAGATACCAGTTCCTGCATAAGTGTCATGTAGGAGGGGAGAGGGAAAAAGGTTGCTTTCCCAGGCGGTTTGACGGCTCTCGGCGGCCCTGGTGTTATGTATGTCCCATGGTTTCTAAAAAGTAGATTAACAGCCTCTGCTCCAAGATGCAACGCGTTAAAGCTCTTATGATATTAAGAACGCGTCAAAGCTCTCATGATCTTAAGAAATCTTTTTGCTCTAGTGCAAAGATCTTGGAAATACCCTAATAAAAAGCCTATTACGCCACACATGGTATTTAGATAAACAACTAGTTGATAAAAAGTTTGCTTATGAATGTGAAGCCAAAAATATTCACACGCAGTTCACACACAAAAGTTCTTAATTTAGACAGTAATCTGATTCTTCCTAACTTTGTTGGTCCAGAAAGCAGGACCAACAAAGTTAGGAAGATTAATATCTTCTTTAAAAACACAAATAATATCTTCTTTAAAAACACAAATAATATCTTCTTTAAAAACACAAATAATGTCCTTTTTGACATTATTTGTGTTTTTAAAGAAGATATTAATCAATGGATTAAGGTAGATTCTGGCTGCTGTGATTTAGAGAGCTACAGAAAATTTTTTTAGTTCGTGAAAAAATATGTAAGTAACAAATGACTGCGCCAAGAGAAAAATTCGTCTTATTCAACATAACGTTTTTGCAAATAAATCTTTATTTGGAGCAAGAGATGAGAGAAAGAAGACGTCTGCTAATGTTTCCAAAAAAATGATAGTTGCTATGAAAAAATCTAAATAAAAAAAAGAAAAATCTGAAAAATTCATCAAAAAAGGTACAAAATAAAAATCGAGCAAACTGATATTGTCTCTCTCTGCAACAATGATTTGCAATAATAATTATTTTTATAAATTCATTTTATAGCAAAAAAAAGCCTTTTTTTTCAGACTAGTAAGTTTTTAGTATTTTTTTGCTATAAAGTTCATTTAATGAGCAATAATTTTCATAAAATATATGAAAAATTGAAAGTTACTCATAAGGTTATGAACTAAAACCAATTCCAGTTACACATAAGGTTATGAACTAAAACTTTAAACATGATCAATTTGATGTAAATGGCGAAGATTGCAAAGTATAGTGTCCCTGAATTTTGACTTTTGTTAAAATTTGACACAGGCTATTTTTTTTTTTTTTTTTGTAGTTATTTTAGGTGCTCCCAGAAGTCCTTACGGTCTTATCACAGAGCACCGCGGGAGAGCATTTAACAGGAAGTTCACGCCTCCTTCCGTACCAATGTCGCTTGTTAGGCTGGAGCTGGCGTCGAACCTAGGATCTCTGGGTTCTAAGCCAGAACTCTAACCACTGCGCCACGGCTGCTCAGTTAAAAGCCGTGCAAAAAAAGGCTACACAAGTTATACAGTGTATTACCAAGTATTAACATATGATTTTATAACGTTGCGTTGGTTTTTCGAACAAGATCTTAGGCCGTATTGACTGCGTTTAAAAGAGGCTGCACGATTTAAAAATAGACATTCATAATGCAACTCACCGAAATTATTTACACGATAAAAGGGAACTACTAATTACAAATCACTGAAATAAGGAATTTGAACTTGCAATAATGGGACATTGAATTTGTCAATTGACAATTGAAGACGTTAAAGAAGAAAGAATGGGCGGCGAAACATCGAAAGATGGTGGTTTATAAGCAAAAAAAAAAGAAGAAAAAGTTATGAAATGAACTGTTGACCGTCTATTTAATGAATTGAAAAGTAGAAGAATTCGTTTGCAAGAAATTGATGATAAACTTGAATTTCTTCTTGGTATGAAAGGGTTGTGTTTCAAAGCCAAAACAAACTACCTAAAAAAGCGTTGTGAAAAATTTGGGGAAGCCTACAGTTGAAATGTAGATGGGCAAGAACTATTTGGTTATAGAAACAAATTTGGTTTCAAAAACTAAAATTGTTACTTCAGATGTGATATTGACATTTTCAAGCTTAAGAATTTAGGATACTGTGATTTTGGTAGACTCAGTAAAGGTAAACTCTAATATATGGTTCAGGCAGGGGAATGATTTTCACAGGAGAGATAAAATAAAACTGAATAAAAAAAAACTACTAGTATTAAAGTTGATCTAACTTAGTCATCAACAAAAAAAAAGTTTCAATTCCCGACACAAAGTGGCCGGACACTAGAATCTACTCTACAAATTATCAACTGATCTAAGGAAACAAAATCTACCACAAAATTGAAATGCCCCCAAACCATCGCATAGATCCAATAGCTGCACTTACAAGGAAAATGGAACTAACATTATTAAAACATTGCCAAAGATATCACGTTTGGGTGGATGGTTACGGGACCTGGACAAAGTACTTCGGATTATTTATACTTTACAAAGTCAACCAACGACTGCCACAAAGAAATGTACAGCTTGGATGTACTTGGTCTAGAAGACCAACGAGAAGGAATTCTAAGTGAATTATGCATTGAATTTATAGAGCGACTACAACAAGGCTCCAGTTTTTATTACACACGGCTACCATGGAAAAAAGAATGTCAAAAACTAGCATCTTATTTGGGTGGGGAGTATTGCAAGGTTGAATAGCTTATTAAAAAAACTTGAAAAAAACCCAAATGATCTTATCAAATACAACGCTATTATTCAAAAACAACTCAAAGACGGAATAGTTGAGTATGCACCAATCAAAACAACTGGAAAACGGATATTCTATATGCCTCATCGAGCGGTGATGAAGGAAGATTGCGAAACAGCAAAGCTAAGGATTGTCTTTGATGCTTCTGCTAAAGAGCATGGATTACCCTCACTAAACGGTTGTTAACATATTGGTCCTCCATGACAACCTCTACTTCTTAACGTTGTTTTACAAAACAGATTGCAACTTGTTTATCTAACTGAAGACATTAAACAAACCTTTTTTACAAATAAGGGTTGATACTAAAGATCGTGACGTTTTCCGATTCTATTGGATAGCGGACTTAGAAGTTAAAGAAGTGATAACTCTAAGATTCATCCGAATCTCGTTTTGCTGTACATCTAGCTACTTTATTCTTGGGAGAGTAATCAAGAAACAATTAATGACGTATGAAAAATAACAGTTAATCAGCATAGGTATATATGTTGATAGTATGATTCAGTTAATCAGCAAAGGTATATATGTTGATAATATGATTACTGGAGGAACTGATCTTGAATCTGCCAAAGAATTGACATTCAAATCTAACTGTATTAGAAACCAATGGTTCAGAATATAATTGCTATGAATTTACCATTAATGAAAACAATCAACGATTCACAAAAATTTTTGGTTTGTTAACGGACAAAGACAATGACAATTTCTAGTGGATTGTTGACCGACTTATTACAACTAAGCAATCAATTTTAGAGAGCTTAGCTAAAGTTTTGATCCACTTGATGTAATTTCTCCTATAGCACTAATAGTTAGTTAGTTAGTTAGTTTATTTCGCCGTTAAAAATGTTTTCGATGTACAACAATATAAAAAATTCAATTGGCTGGAGCAAGAAGAAGGCATAAATTAGCCTTATTGCCGAGCCCCAATAGTAACGCTTATTAATATCCGTAATATATAAGTAACAGCATTAAAAAAAAAAGATTTTACGGTCTTTAGAAACAAAAAAAGTAATAAAAAAATTGGAAAAAAGGAAATGATTAAAATAGAGTTATTAAAATGACAAAATTTTCCGTTTTTGGTTATAAACTTAACGTAAATTGAAATTAAAGTGATAAAATTTCTATTGCAATATCATAAAATATATTTAAAAGAATAGTAGGTAACTTCAAAAGTAAATATCTTCAATGAAAGTCTGCTAAAGACATCGAAATTCTTGATATTGACTTTGTTCTTTTGTTAAATGATCTAGATTTTTAAATGTATGGTGCTAATTTAATCAATTACTTCTAAAAGTGACAGAGAAAATCTACTATATTAAAATCCTTAAGTACTAAACAACGTTTTAATTCAGATTTGAACAGCGGAAATGTTTGTTCCTTAATATTAACAATATGCTGAAAGTTTTTCCACAACATTGGTCCCCAGTACTAAATAGAATAAGTACATAACTTTAGATTATGTTTTTGAGTTACAAAATTATTTTCTGAAAACTTGGTGGGGGATCTTTATGGCTTACTTCTCTTAAATAAGAATAGAATATCGTTGGAGACAGTCCATGCTTTATTTTATACATGAACTGCATGACTCACAAGACACAGTTCTTGTATAATTTGGATATAAGACTTTTAAAAAGCTTATACATTTCCATTATATATATATATATAATGGAAATGTATAAACTTTTTAAAAGTCTTATATCCAAAAATGGTTTTACTTTATACATCATTCCAATGTTTATTGAAAGTTTCCTTTCAAGAGTGCTTATATGACTTCTCGATGATAACTTTTCGTCGAAAATAACACCTAAATAGTTTACAGTTGTTCGTCTAGTAATATTTATATTATTAATTTTAAGATTAGGTAATTTTAAAGGAAGGTTTCCTGTTTTGGTTAGTTTGTGAAATAGAATAAATTTAGTTTTGTTAACGTTAAGTGAAAGTTTATTACAAATATACTATTCGTTTACCTTGTTTACTTCTTCATTAACTACTTGAGAGGGTTTGAATATTTTTATGAGAATAAAACAGATTGTAATATTAATATATCGACAAATCTGCCATCTACAGTAATCATGAGACAAACTAATTGCACCTAAGTTAACAGAGAAAGTATGGTATAGTTGTTACCAATCAGCTAATAAAAAAAGTTAAAATTGAATTTGATGACGCAAGCAAAGATGGCTGCTGCAGTGCAATATATGTAGTAGTACATTAATGTAACAAAGCCACTCATGGAATTTTAATGGTCAAATCACACATTTCTTAAGAAGGGTTGTCTATTCCCCGACTTGAATTGATTGCAGGACACATGGAAGCTAAATAAGACAATTCTCTTACAAATGTTAAATTAGCACTCAAAGGACATTCAGTTATTGAGATATAAGGTTGGCTGGATAGCTCTGTGGCACTACATTGGATACTTAATGACAATCGTATCTGGTAAGAGTTTGTGTCAAATCGCGTTAAAGAAATCAGTAAACATTGTTAAATTATCTGGTGTCACTGCCCTATCAATCAAAGCCCATCTGATATTAGAAGCTGAGGAGTTAAGAATTGAAACTTTCTCAATTACGGTTCAACAAACCCTCATGGCTTGCAAAAAAGATTGAATGGTATTACATCTCCTTTGAAAATACAGAAGCTGAAAAATTTCATGAATTCAAGAACAATACTACGACACCAGCATTGAGGTATAACATAAAATATAAATTCTTAGCATGGATAAGGTGGACGAACAAGTACCTAAGGAGACGTCCATAAATTACGTCACGCTTTAAGAGAGAGAGAGGGGGATAGTGATTTTGTAACGACTCATACAAAACTGCTACTAGAGCGATTTTGTGACGAGAAGGGGGGGGGGGGGATCAAAAATAGATAAAAATTGCGTGACTTATTTTATGAACGACCCCTAAAATCATTAAGTGAAAACCACCAACACAAAGACTATAATCAAAAGGATATATCAGAGAGATTTACTTCAAAAAAAAAAAGAAAACAATCTAGGCGAGTGGAAAATCGGTATGGTTTGAAACTTATACGTGGAGATAATAATATAATTCGTGGTGCTAAATTAAAGGCGAATAATAATCGAATAGTGGAAAGACCAATTCAGATGTTATATCCGTTGGAAACTAACTACAAAGGTTCTAACCAGATTGAAGAAAACGTAAAAGGTTCCAAAATAAGCAAAGATATGGCACAAGAACAAACCACGAGGAAAAGACCATCACGAAGGGCGAAATCAACGGCTGAGGAACTTATAAAAATAACTGCCATTGACAAACATTTTTGATAAAATTTTTAGATAATGTCTCCACAAATTGGGGAGTCTGTCGTCAACAGATATTATTTAATTATGTAAAGTTATTCAATGTATATTATTCCATGACGTTTATTTTTTTATTACAGTAATTATTACGGTGTCAAGATGGCAGACAGTAATGTATTTTTATTTACTGAAAATTGCCTGTTTTTGTGTAAATAGGTTTATTTATATTAAAAGAGCAGCGTTAGAGTTGATCTAACTTAAGCTTAACTTTTGTTGATGTCAGATGACGATTAATATTCTCAAATTCAGCAAGTTTATTTACATTTTACTTCTGTTCTCCGAATTTCTGACTTTTGAGAGATATTATCCCATTTAATTCTCTTTCTTTGTGTATTATCTTCGGAATTGTAATCACCATCTTAACTTATCTTCATTAAATGACAGCAAAACCTAAATAGAAAATGTTGACAAAAAATATATTAAGTTTTATGATTTATATTGTAGAAAGTCATTAATATACAAAATCAAGTTTTGTTCATAAATGCAGTAATATTTGATTTAATTGAAAAATATTTTTTCAAAATTATGTCATTTTATTATTTAATTTATTTATATATTTGAAGTTGGTGTTAACCTCCACTGTATTAAGCTTTACGAGAGCTACTTTGTCAATCTTGATACGTTTTGCGACAAACTTCGACTTTTTTAGGTTGATCAACGGCCTAAATGTATTTGTTAAAACTAAATCGAAATGTTTATCAGAATTATTCAATCGTTATATCAAACATTATTTATTAAATAATGGTTGTGCAAAACTGCTAAGACGGAACGCGGCGGGTCGCCTCGAGTTTTGAAATCGAGTTTTAAAATCGACGAAAAAATTTTATTCGTGTTTTTTACACTTGTAAAGTAAACCTTAGTTTTCACAGAAATTCCGTTAGTTATTAAAATTCTTAGAAATAAATCGATGAAATAAATAGTTAAAAAAAAACTTTATCACACGCTTGGAACACTTAGCAATAAGTATGGAAAACCGTGGTAGAGGAAGAGGAAGAGGAAGAGGAAGGGGAAGAGGGGCAGAACTAGGTAAGCTCTTTAAATGGTTCATATATATATATATATGTGTATATATATATATATATATATATATATATATATATATATATATATATATATATATATATATATATA
Source organism: Hydra vulgaris (assembly GCF_038396675.1). Classification (NCBI taxonomy): domain Eukaryota; kingdom Metazoa; phylum Cnidaria; class Hydrozoa; order Anthoathecata; family Hydridae; genus Hydra; species Hydra vulgaris. The sequence continues at coordinate 46,784,366 of NC_088920.1, read as the reverse complement.
TATATATATATATATATATGTATATATATATATATATATATATATATATATATATATATATATATATATATATATATATATATATATATATATATATATATATATATATATATATATATAAATATATAGACCTTTCAACTTTTTTTTTACAAAACCTTGAGATTCATAAAAAAAAAACCTTGAGATTTACATAAAAACCTGGATACATGAAAAAAAATTTTTTAAAAAGTACTTTTTTATAAACAGGAAAAATTAAAACAGTATGATAAGTTATATTTGATAAAAAAATAACTTTTATATTTTAATGGAGAGTACTCAATTTCTTCTTCAAAAATATTCACCATCAAGTTCTACTAAATCTATTTGCTTAGCATACAAAGCCATGATAGCTGGCATGATAGCTGGCGTTGCGTCTTTTATTCTTATCATCCCAAGACTAATAATATTTTCATTTTCATAAAGATATCTTTTTTTTTTTTAAATCTACTTAATGAAAACCTCATCATTCTTAATTCTTTTTTTAAAGTACTTTTTTTTCAAATCTCTTAATTATTTCTATAAAATCTCTTAAACAATTTCTATTTCTTTTTGCCAAATTAAAGAAATGGTATTTAGCTTTAACTTTCAAGTATGCTAAACATTTTACCTTGTTTTGCACATATATTTTCATTCTAGACACATAATTTGTTTGTTCTCAAGGTTTAATTATTTCTCTACATAATCAAGAATAAATAAGAGCCATTATGTGTAGTTATAAAAAGTTACTTGATAAAGTTAAAAAATCTTGAGTAATCCTTGATGAAAAAACCAAAACCAAATATCACCTTTGTTGTACATATTGTAGAGTAACACCTAAGTATACTAAATATGAATTATAAAATTTATTAAAGGTATATATGATAATAAAAAAAATAGAACCCACCACAAAAACATATCCAATAATAACATCACATAAAAGTTCTAGCCAGTAAAAAATGAAATGACATAATATGGAAGATTTGAAGACACATAATGCGGAAGATTTGAAACTAAAAATGAAATAACTTGATATCAAAAAACAAGAAGCTGAAAATTATTAAAATGTTATGAATGGCATGGTGCAAAATATCCAACTCCAAATACAACAACAGCAAATGAATCAGCAGTTTCAAATGCAACAGCAACAACTACAGTAACAGACTGTTTTGTTTGCTGTTTTAATTAAAAAACTAAATAGAAAGACTTTATAAGTATTGATTTAAATATTTTTTTATATGAATTATAATATCAACAGTATGAAAATTATGACTATGTAAACTTTTTTTTTGTATGATTAATAAAAACATACTTGATATTTGTTTCTATTTTCTATATTCTATACCAAAAATCTCTCTAAGTTAATAAATTTAATCATCTTTTCATATAAGTAATATCTGTTGTTAGTTATTATAGAAAGAGAAATTATAAAAAGTTGCAAAAGTTTGCAAATTATAAAAGGGTAAATAAGCAATTTACACAAAGTATTCTTCTAATATTGGGGGTTCATAAACAAAAAATTAAGAAGTGATGAAACATATTTTTGTATTTGTCAGTAAAGGAAGCCCCAAGTGCCAAGACTGTGTTCATATTTAAAAGAATGTTTAAAAAAATGTTTGGGCTGAATTTTTTTAATTAAATTAAAATAATAAATGCATAACAAGAAAAACTAACTGTAGTTTGAGTCAAAGTTTGCTGTTTCCATTTTAGTCAGAAATTTTCAGGCAGAAAGTCAGTCTTTTATAGGTGCTTTTCTTGGTTCAATTTACAGACTTAACAATTTATTTAAGCGCATTCAATTTTAAGGGGTTACAAAATAAAAAAAATGATCTCATTGTAGATTTTTTTTAAGAAACATCAAATTTTTTTTTCCATATAAAATCAGCTAATCCCTTTTATTTGTATCATTTTTCACTAAATCTCAAAACATAATTGTAAAAAAATTAAAAATAAATTAGTATTTTTGATTTTTTTGATTTCATAAGCAAAACTTATTTATAACAATCGTCAGGATAATTACATATATCTTTGATATATTTATAGGTTTATATACCTTACATGGTAATGCACTTTATGTTTATTTACCTTATGCACTTTTTGATTTTAAAGCAATATATACCATATATTTACATGTATTGTCTATACTAGATATCTAATATATAGAATGCTAAATATAAGAATGTTTTTTGCAAAATCCAGCAAGTTATAAATATGGAAAAAAATACATTGGTCACCTGATTATATTCTGAATCTTATTTATTTTTATTTAAACAATATGAACTTTATTTCTAGTTTTATCTAGGCTGTTGATTACCACAAAATTTTTGCTCTCCTATCAAACTGATATTTTATGAATACTTAAAATTTTAATTAATAATTAATTTTTTTACAAAATAAATGCTGATAGTTATACTTTTATACTGTTAAATAATACATAACAATTTTTTTTTTATCAGAAAATTGTTAAGATAATAATTAAATTCATTATTTAATAAGATTAAATATAACACAAAACCAACTTATAGCAATAAACAAGCTTAAAATATCTGAAATATTTTTTTTTTTAATTCAAATATTAGAAAATAAAATGAAAAAATAAAAAAAATATAAGGAATTTCAAAATTTTTTATCAAAACTCTGCAATGATGTCAAATACTAAAATTCTTGAGAATTAAACTCGTTGGAATAAAAAATATAATTATAATAAACATAAATAAATGATTAAATAAATTAATATAATAAACATAAATAAATGATTAAATAAATGAATAAAGTCTGTAAATTGTGTCAAAAAAAGTGCATATATTTTAAAAATTTAAAACTCTGACTAAAATAGAAATCTTTAACTAAAACTACAAAGTTGGTTTTTCATGGTATACATTTATTATTTTGGTTTAATAAAAAAATTCAGCTCAAATACTTTTTTAAACATTATTTTAAATATGAACGCAAATTGTCTTGGCACATAGGGATCTATTTAATTCAAATATAAGCAAGCTTTTTTAGGCGATGCGTGCAGTCACACACCTTATATGACTATGCAAACTTTTTTTTGACAACTTGGCCACAGTTTTTTTGCATATATTAATAACTTGCATGTTTTAAAAAATGCGCTGAAAAAAATAAATTAATTTAAAGAGAAAATTAAAAATAAGCAAACTATAAACTGAAAAGAGAAACAAACTTAATGAATGATAAAATAAATAAAAAATAAGCCAGAGAAAAAAAAAGCATAAAACAAATTAATTAAGAAGCATCTTAATTGATTTGTTTAATTCTTTCTTCTAGATTCTTTGTAGTGAAACACTTTAAATTAAAATAAAAACATATATTATTTTTAACATATAAAAATTTTCTTTTTTATTAATTTTATTACTCGTAAGGATTTTTACTTTTTTAATTTAGTTTAAACTTGATTTAATTTAAGCATTTCAATTAACAGTTTAAAGATAGTAAAATTTAAAGATTTTTCCTATATCACCATGTTGATATAGCGCTTAGGTTTATTTATTGTGTCATTTATGAGGCACGACTGCTGTATCAGCATTGGATGAGAGTTCAAATCCTATTAATGGATAATTAGAGAATGAAAAAAAAGAAAAAAGTGTCAAATAAGTTTTGAAGTAATTGAGCTTGGACTAAACTCTGAAACTTTTTAATTTTTGATTTCTTCTAAACTTTTTGTTGTGAAGCATTTTAAAATTAAAATTAAAACATTATTCTTTTTTAAAAACATTAAATACTTTTCTTTTTTCTGTTTTGTTTTTCATTCATTTTATCTTTTGTTAAGATTTTCATTTTTTTAGTTTAGTTATATATATATTTTTAGTTTTAATTTGTCTTTCCTGTTTATAGTTTGTTTATTTTTAATTTTAGTTTGAGTTTACATTTGTATATTCAACGCATTTTTTAAAAGGGATAATTTAAAACATGCAACATGCTGTGGCCAAGTTGTCAAAACAAAAATATTCTATTCGTGGTCACATATGGCATGCGACCGCACGCGTCTCCTGAGAAGGCCTGTGGGTCATTCCATGCCAAGTGGTGCAAATTTTAATGAGGTCCCTCATGGACCATCTCAGATTTTATTGAAATTTTTTGATTTTGTACATATATAAGTTAAAAGCATGTTTTAAAAATTTTAGATCAATATCTAATATGGTTCTTGAGAAAACGCTATTTAAGTAGTGGGCTATTTTGCATAAAATTTCACTCTACAAGAAAAAAGGGTTTTTTCATCATTTTTAACAGCCAATAACTTTTGAATAAGTTAGTTTTATACTTCAATTATTATAAGATAGCAAGTGTGCTGTGGATACTTTGAAAAAAGAAAAAAATATTATTTCTGGCATCTTAACTTTTTCCATAATGGCGGGCTAAAGTTGATTTTTTTGTTTTAAGAATAAGTTTTTTTGTGATTTTAAAGACCTTAATCTTAAAAACTAGTTACAAAGTTAATACAAATCAAATTGCCTGCTGATCTACATGTGGTGGATAAACATTTTTAAAAAAATCAGTTGATTAAAGAGATGCATTCAAAAGTTATAGGTCTCCAAAATGAGTCAGATCGAGATTTTCGTAAAATTGATCTGTGATGCAAAGCATCTGTTACCTAAGATGGCACTTTTTTTTTTTTATAAAATTTTTTATATGCATCAATTAAAGACTGTTTATTAATAAAAACCAAAAAAATTAATGGGCGCTTATTTATAACCCCCAAAAGGTAGTCTCTAAAAGTCAGGTAAATTTTCCATAAAAAATTATTACTTTTTAAAAGTTTAGTTATTGTTTCATTTAATTCTATATTACTAGTATGTCAATCTAAAAAGTACTAATAAAACCAAATAAATTGTTGTATTTTAGAACTAATTAATAATAAGTAATATGCCTGAGCTTTCTACTTGCTGTATTGGTAAAGCATTAAATGAACAGTGCTATCTATCTAATAAAAGTAAACGCTACCAAGAACTGTCTAAACTAAACCAAGAGCTTATTTCTTTGAGAAGCAAAATAAATCCCATAGATTTTATTTGTAGCTATCACGAGAAAGTTTACTTGTCGAGGTATGAGAATGAACATCGCAGGTAATGTTGTAATCCGTTGAACAAGCACGCAAAAAATGTGAAAAGTAAGTTTCAATATTTAATATCTTAATTTAATAAAAATACCTTAATAACACTAAATAAATTAAAAAAAAAATATTTAATAATTATTTCCGTTATTTTTTAGATTCTCTTAGAGTTTTCAGTCTTTCATATGTCAAAGATTTTGGCTTAATACCTGGTCAAAAAATTTGCACTAGTTGCAGAAAAGTTCTGAATTGCAAACATAATACAAAAGAAAATGAACTCCAAGAAAAAGAAATTTATGTTGACAACCATACATTAAAAGAAGATCTTAATTCAAGTATTGCAAGTTTTGGATGCTCACCTCTAAAACTTGTTTCAAAAAAAGATAGAGTTGCATATGGAAAGCGTAAAATTGATAGTGTAAGAGCTCATACACAAAAGGCTGTTGCCAATGTGCTAGGTTTAGAAATAGCTGCACTTTGTGGAATTGAATCACCCTCAAAAAAATGTTTGAAAAAAACAAACACAGATTTAGACAATATTATGACTCAAATTAAGTCAAAATTTGAAAAAACATTGTCAAATTCTGAAAAAATCACACTTCTTACACTCTCTCCAGACAGTTGGTCAATAGAGAAAACTCAGAAGTTTTTTTTTACTTCAAAAAGATCTGTAGTACAAGCCAGAAAATTAAGTAAAAAAAGTGGAATACTATCAAAACCTTCTCCAAAATCGGGTAGAAAACTAAGCGAAGATGTAATTACAGAGGTTGTTCATTTCTACGAATGCGATGAATATTCAAGGGTTTGTCCAGGAAAAAAAGAGTTTGTTTCAGTTAAAGTAGATAGTAAAAAGCAACATATCCAAAAGCGCCTTCTACTAGTCAATATGAAAGAGCTACATATTGAGTTTAAAAAGAAATATAATTATCTTAAAGTTGGATTTTCAAAATTTTGTGAGCTAAGGCCCAAGTGGTGCATTCCTGTGGGTGGTGCTTCTGGTCTGCATGCAGTTTGTGTTTGCCAGTACCATCAAAATGTAAAGCTCCTTGTACAGAAAATTCCTGGAATTTCTGATTACAAAATCTTATTAAAATTAATGGTTTGTAGCATTGAAAATAGAGATTGTATGCTGCATAGCTGCGATAAATGTCCTGCTAAAAAGGTTTTGTTAGACTACATTGACACTTTGTTTACAGAAAAAGAAATTAGTGAAGTTAACTTTTATTAATGGCAAAAATCAAATTACCAATGTACTTTAGTACCAGCAACTCTACCTTTAGATGAATTTATTGAAATGGTTTATGAACAGTTAGATAGTTTACGAGTGCATCATTTTATATCAAAAAGTCAAGCCACCTACTACCAACATTTGAAAACTAATTTAAAAGAAAATCAAGCTTTGGTTCTTCTTGACTTTGCAGAAAACTATAGTTTTCTAATACAGGATGCAGTGCATGGTTTTCACTGGAATAACAGCCAAGCAACTGTGCACCCCTTTGTTGCGTATTTTATAAAAGATGGAAAACTTGATAGTCAAAGTTATTGTGTTATATCAGATCATCTGAAACATGGAACAGATGCTGTTCATTGCTTTATCGGTAATGTTATTGATAAACTTAAACAATTACAAACATTTGAACACATTATCTATTTTAGTGATGGAGCTGCATCACAATATAAAAATTACAAAAATCTTATCAACTTATGTTACCATAAACACGATTTTGACATGACTGCAGAGTGGCACTTTTTTGCAACATCGCATGGTAAAAGCCCTTGTGATGGTGTTGGTGGAACAGTGAAGTGTCTTGCTGCACGAGCCAGTCTACAATCACTAAACGATCCTATTGACACACCAAGCAAAATGTACAGCTGGTGTATTCAACACGTCAAAGGAATATCTTTTTTTTTTGTTGACAAAGTTTCAATAGAAACACATACTACAAACTTCAATTTGGAAGAGAGATATCGTTCTTGTTCGACAATACCTGGGACAGGAAACCACCACAGTTTTATCCCAATGTCACTTACCTCAATAAAAATAAGAAGAGTCTCATTTGATATTATTTGCACTAATGTGGATTTTTCTACTTGCAGAATTTATATTAATAAAATTTCTAGTTACTCACCAGGAGAATATGTGGCCTGCGTTTACGATGCTCAATGGTATTTAGGAAATATTCTTAGTATTTCAGAAGAGCATCAAGATCTTAATATGAAATTCATGAAAAAGTCTTTATGTAACAAGTTTACGTGGCCATGCAGAGATGATCTTTGTTGGGTACCTCTAATGCATATTTTATGCAAAGTGCAATCTCTTAAAGTCCAGTCAAACAGTGGAAGATTTTATAGTATTGACTTAAAAGAAATCAATGAGATTATTTTATTATTTGAGAAATTTAACTTTTTTTAAATTTTATTATTTTTGTTTATTTTCTTAAAAACATTTTGTTTGTTTTTCATTAAAAAAATTATTGTATTATAAAGAGGGGAGGGGACAGAGGGGAGGGGACAGAGGGGAGGGGACTTTATCTATTGGGATTTAAAAGTTCTTTATCTAAAGGGATTAAAAGGCTTTAAGCATTGATATTTTTTAATTGATATTTCATAATAAATAACATTATATAATTCAATGCATTTATTTATTATGTCAATTTCAGAATTTTATGGAAAATTTACCTGACTTTTAGAGACTACCTTTTGGGGGTTATAAATAAGCGCCCATTAATTTTTTTGGTTTTTATTAATTAACAGTCTTTAATTGATGCGTATAAAAAATTTTATAAAAAAAAAAAAGTGCCATCTTAGGTAACAGATGCTTTGCATCACAGATCAATTTTACGAAAATCTCGATCTGACTCATTTTGGAGACCTATAACTTTTGAATGCATCTCTTTAATCAACTGATTTTTTTAAAAATGTTTATCCACCACATGTAGATCAGCAGGCAATTTGATTTGTATTAACTTTGTAACTAGTTTTTAAGATTAAGGTCTTTAAAATCACAAAAAAACTTATTCTTAAAACAAAAAAATCAACTTTAGCCCGCCATTATGGAAAAAGTTAAGATGCCAGAAATAATATTTTTTTCTTTTTTCAAAGTATCCACAGCACACTTGCTATCTTATAATAATTGAAGTATAAAACTAACTTATTCAAAAGTTATTGGCTGTTAAAAATGATGAAAAAACCCTTTTTTCTTGTAGAGTGAAATTTTATGCAAAATAGCCCACTACTTAAATAGCGTTTTCTCAAGAACCATATTAGATATTGATCTAAAATTTTTAAAACATGCTTTTAACATATATATGTACAAAATCAAAAAATTTCAATAAAATCTGAGATGGTCCATAAGGGACCTTTGCACCACTTGGCATGGAATGACCCCTGTGTAAGGTAAATTTTTCCAACTGGTTTTAAATTAATTTTAATAATTTTTTTTTTTAAATCTAAAAATGCCTTCTATCTTATAATATCTCCAAAAATACATTTTTCTATCACTCTAACCTGACTCATTGATTTATTAAATGTATCCTGTTAAAGGGATTTGATTGTTCCTAAATAGACAGTAAATTAATCCACAAAGGATAAGTGCTATCACAATACAAACAAAATTTATTTTCATCAGTGTTTATGGCATATCTATTTAGTTTAGGTAACAAGTTTGACATTCTAAGTAGGCTACAATTATGACACTTTCCTTCAACTTGTCCATACATATTAGCAACCATTCGATTGGATAAAATATTTTGGAATTTAAGAGCATGTATCTTTTTATGACCATAGTGCACCATTCATTGGTTAAAATGTGGTCTCCAAAAGGACAAACTATCCAATCAATAAATCAAAACACCTTTTAGTGCTGCTCTTTTTAACTTAGTGGAAGAAAATAGCTATGTGTTAAAATCATTTTAATCATCATAAAAGCAAATATCCAAAATGACTGAAAATTCTTTCCACTATGAGATTAGAAATAATACTGTAATCAGAGAATGGTTGACCAAACCTCAAAAAGAAATCAGAAAATCTGCAAAGGTAAGAAAAACATTTTAATAAAATACAAAGAACTTCTATTCCAATCAGATTAAACAACTACATGTTTTTAAAATATTTGAATTTTTCAAAGCTTCTTTTAATTTGAAAATATCAAATTTTTTACCATACTTTACCATACATGACTATACTTTAGCGTCATCAAGTTTATCTAATTCAAAATGTTTGTAATTTCAATAAGGGCAATCATTTTGAGATCTATTAATATCATAAAAAAACTTACATTC
>NC_088920.1:46615000-46772500 GCF_038396675.1 Hydra vulgaris | reverse complement strand
AAAAATATTATTATCTAATAATCAATCAGTATAAACATTGAATCTTTCAAATAAATGTTTAAAACAAGTAAATCAACTTTATAGCAATTTTGCTACGTTGTTAATTAATTATGTTACTTATGCTATTGTACTAATGTAATATTTCAGTTTTTTCTTAAGCTGATGATTCATAGCATCTACCAGTTGTTAATTGAACTTTTTAAGATGAAATTTTGCATAAAACGTGGGTTATTGGAACCCAGCAAACATCTTCTTTATGTTGCCAAGTAAAAGTGTTTAACAAAATCGACTGCTTCATGGACTTGATAAGAACATTTTGATTTTTTTCAGATATTTCCACAATTTTGCTTAAAAACCATTTTGCATCATAAACACATGCTATATTAATTCCTGGTGAAAGAGAAGCAAGTGGAACCATATGATGCATTTTAGAAACACTTACATTAGCATGCATATTGTCAAATGACACCTGTCTCATCTGTAAAGTAATTAATGATTGTGGTATAAAACAATGGTGGTTTCTTGTTCCTGGAATCGTTGAACAAATAGCATAATATTCTTCTAATTTAAATTTATGCAATGTAATACAATTGCATCATTTGAAATGTATTGAAAATATATTCCTTCAATATTTTGTCTACACTAATCATACATTTTTTCAGGTGAATTAATAGGATCTGTTAGTAATTATAAACTGGCCCTAGCTGCAAGTCTTTTGACAGAGCCCTCAACGCCATCACAAGCACTCTTTCCATGTGATGTGGCAAAAAAAATGCCATTCTGCAGATACTTTCAGATCTAGTTCATGGTGACATAAGTTAGATATATTTTTATATTTTTTATACTGTGAACCTGCACCATCACTAAAATAGATGCAGTGGTTAAAGTAAGGCGTCAAGTCTTTTAAATGTTTTATTACTTCATAGATGAAACAATGAACTGAGTTTGTATTGTGTTACAAATGATCTGAAATAATACAAACACTTTTACATTTTATCATGTTTTCTTCTATATGGTAAATAACAAAAGGATGCAATGTTGCTTGACTGCTGTTCCAATGGAAACCTTGAACTGCATCTTGAATTAAAAAACTGTAGTTTTCAGTAAAGTCTAGTAATGCTAAAATATGATTACTTGGTAATGTTATTTTTAGATGCTGCAAATATGCTACTTGATTTTTGGCTATATAATGATGGTCTCTTAATTGGTCTATTTGCTGACAAGCTTTTTCAATAAAACCATCCACTAGAAGAGTTAGTGGAACTATGTCATGTTTTTTGTTGTCTTTTTGCCACTGATTAAAGGTGATTTCTTCCAAGCTGTGTTTATCAAATAAAGCAGTAAGATACTCTTTAAGTGTGTTGATATCTTGGCAGTTATCTCAACTGTGCAGCATGCAATCTTGAAGTCACATGCAACTAATCTCAAGAGGTCTTTATAGTCTAAAATATCTGGTATTTTTAATGCTAAAAACTTTTCATTTTGGTGGTACTGAATGGAGACCTGAAGCACCTCTAATAGGAATACACCACTTTGGTCTAAGTTTACAAAACTTAAAAATCCCAATCTTGACGTCAACGGAAATTTTAATGAACTCTAAATAATGTTCTTTTATATTAACTAATAAATGTCTTTTACCATTAACTTGGATTGAGACATACTGTTTCATACCTGAACACATTCGAGAGTATTCATCTGATTGGTAAAAGCCATGAACTTGATTTTTTACTTTACCACTAATAGATCTTCCTTCTTTTTTAGATGGTTCTGCCATTATGCCACACATTTGTATCAAATACCTTGCAGATTTTATCATCCTTAGGGAAGCAGAAAAATAGTTTTATTAATAGTAAAATTAATGTTCCAACTCTCAGGAGCTAAAGTCAGTAATTTAAGTTTTTCCGATTTCGAAGAAACATCAAACTTTGCTTTGATTAATTCCATTGAATCCAAGTCTTGTTTACTTTAGCAACACAGCTCTTTTGCTTTTGGTTCATCCTTAATTAAATCTGGAGAAACTCCCAAAACGGTTTTCTTTTGGGTTGCAGTATGGATTTTGTTCATTTTTCTTTTTGCATAGCTGACCCTGTCTTTATGAGCTACTAGTTTTAAAGGTGAACAACCAAGGCTATTAATGCTTGAATCAAAATTTTCTTTTAAAATGTTATCCTTATTAAAATCATTATCTTTATGTTGACATGTATCGATTCCATAATGTTTTTTGTTATTTTTTAAATGCAACATTTTTTAACATTCTGTGCAAAGTTTATAACCAGGCATTAAATCAAACTCCTTCACAACATCCAAACTGATTACACTGATAGATTCTAAAAAGTAACACAATGATAAAATATTAAATAAGCCATTATCTTTTAATACATGTCAAATTTTTTTTTTAATGCTTTTTAGTTTAACTTTGTTAAATAGATCGCAACAAAAGCTTCCAACATATGAAGTCTCAAATCTATCCAAGTAGACCTTTTCATGATGATTACAAATAGTTTGAATATGATTTACTTTACATCACAAGTGTACAAGTTCTTGATCTTTTTTTGTTAATTCCTCAAAACCTTTGATTTTTTTTTTGATTTTGGTAAATTTTACTTCATGACAATTATAATTTAATACTTTTCCAATGCAACATTTAGTTAGATTTGAATGATTATTATTAAATAATAAGGGCAATTTCAGAAAATTTTGGTAGCAATTTAAAACGTTTAACAAAGGTAATTGGAATAATTACTTATGAAATAAGGTACCATAAAATGTTGATTCTATAGTGAAACATAGGTGCACTTCCAATATCATCGTAAATCTTTTCAGATACTTTAGGAATAATATTCCTCACAGTAATGCTAAATTGGAAAGGTTGTTCAGCTAGGTAAATAAAAAAAAAGGAAGGAAACCGCCTGAACAGCTGTCGAAAGCCTCAAAGAAAGCAACATAAATTTGCAATTATAAACATAATTAATAAAAATATTATTTTTTTATTAAATATAACTTATCATACTATTTTAATTTTTCACTCAAATCAACTTTTATCATACTATTTTAACTTTTATATAAATTATTCCTAAAAAACAAATATTTTACACAAAATGGCTCTTATTCTATTATTTGTAGAGAAATAATTAAACCTTGAGAACAAACAAATTATATGCGTCTAGAATAAAAATTTATGTACAAAACAAGATAAAATTTGAAGCACACTTGAAAGCCGCTACCAGCGGCTTGTGGTCAAAATTTAAAAAATCAAAAGCTGCTATTAGCGGCTTGCTGTAGTGAAAGAGTTAAAAACAAAGTTCTTATCCTGGTTTCTTGCTAAGTTAGTAGTTAAAGATAAATACCATTTTTTTTAATTTAGCGAAGAAATTGGTGAAAAGAAAGAATTTGATAAAGAGTGGAAAACTTCGGGTTTAAAAATACCATTAACAAAGTAAAGAATTAAAAAAGCTATACTTAAACCAGATTATACTTAAATACCTGACCAGATACAAGAATAATTAAAAAAGATTTAAAATAAAGAACTTAAAAAAAATAATTAAGAATGATGAGAGGTTTTCATTACGTAGATTTTAAAAAAAATATCTTTATAAAAATGAAAATATTAATAATCTTGGGATGATAAGAATAAAAGATCCAATGCCAGCTATCATGCCAGCTATCATGGCTTAGATTTATTAGAACTTGATGGTGAATATTTTTGAAGAACAAATTGAGTACTCTCCATTAAAATCTTCCTCATTGTCATCAGATTCCTAGTCACTCTCCAAGTGATCAGGAATTTGATGATAATGAGGAAGATTTTATGCAAAATGAAGGACAATGTTGGTTTAAAGTTGTTTCTTCTGAACACAAAATTGAGTTCGTTCAATATTTTTTATTATCATTAAACAAAGTTGAAAAAAATAACTTGTTTTTTAAGGAAATGACCTTAGAAAAATAACTGAAAATAAAGTGTCAAGGAAAACTTTGTTAACAAAACGTTATGATTATTGATATTGATATGTTTAAACTTAATGTTTTATTACTTCAATAATGCCAACATTAAGCATCTTGGCATTATTGAAGTGGAATTTAAAAAAATACCAAAATATACAGTAAAATCAGTACTAACAAGTCTGTCAATTTTGCATTTATACCCACATAGCACATTGTGTTATGTGGGTATAAATTATAACACATAAAACTGAGCAATTGAAAAACCGAGCAATTGAAAAACTGAAAAATTGTAGTTTTAATTATTTGTATTTATTACTCTTTTATAAACTACATGTTTTTTCATACTGAAAAATATAGTTTTTAATGAGTTTTTATTATATTTCAACCAATTCAAATAAAGCATTTTTTTTTGATATTTTTAAAGAAATCTGTATGATCTAAAATAATGTTTCCTTTTGTTTGCAGATAACACTTTAAGTTTGAAGACATTATTAAAACCTACAAATTCACTAGATAAATAGGAAGTAATGTATATAATAACTTTTTTTCCATAAATTTATAGTCGAATTAATTTTAACTTATAGGTTCCAACAAAGAAGAAAAAGTAATTGGTCAACCTATAAAACAAGAAGAAAAGGTAATTAGTCAACCTATAAAACAAGAAGATAAGGGAGTAAATCAATCTAACACGCAAGGAGATAAAAGGCTAGAAAAGCCTATCAAACAAGATGAAATTTCAACAAATGTTAATACACAAAATGTTTCCAATGCAAAAGTAGCCAGTCTGGCTGCTGAATTAAAAAAAGGTAATTTTTGTTTAATTTATTTATCAAAACAACCATAGCTTTGCTGTTTACTTGTTTTTTCACTTTTTAAGTTGATCTACATTTCAAGCTTAGGCTTGATGATTTTCATTGAAATAAAAAGCTTTAGTGCTGTTGCATCACACAATGACTTAATCATACTTTGGATGCAAGAAAAAAAAACAGTTGTTATCAATTATCAGATTAGTGTTGAATTTGAAATTTTTGTATTTAAGAATTTTTTTAATATGAATAACTGTAAAAAGTGACCATGGAAAAGTAAGGTTATAAAAGATGTATGATAATGTAATATAAGAAAATCCATTAAAATACATTACACATATATTCAAAGTTTACAGCACAAATACAGTTTAAAATAATTAAAATTTACTAAAAAACTTACAAATAACACTCAAAGAGTCATTGTACTTTGCGAGTTCAGAACTTTATACTATCAATAACCTGTTGTCTCAAATCATAATTTTATATTATCAATGGTATGTTGTCTCAAATCATAACTTGATATTATCAATGGCCATTTGTCTCAAATTTAATTTTATATTATCAGTATTTGAATTTATATTTTTAGTTAAGCATAATTTTATTTTTGACAAATTTAGTTTATATTAGTCAAAACAGTAAGAAAATTAGTCAAAACACTAATAATTGTTTAAATCTTGTTTTTATTGAGTTCATTAAATTTTGTATGAAAGCTCATAGTTTAAAGAATATAATAAGCTAAAAAGTTTTGAGTCTGGCAAAAAGAGGACAAACTTATTACTAAAAATGCCACTTAACTTATATTACACGGAAACTAAAAAAACTGCTTCAACTTTTAAGTCAAATTTCAGCAAATCAGTAAAGCGGTTTGTATTAGAAACTTTCACAAGATGTTAAGAAGTCTATCCCAATTTTAAAATTATATAAAATTTTATCAGAGGTGACCGGCTAATGAAAAGAAACTTGTTTTTTTTGATTATTTATATTTTTTTTTATTTATGTTTTTTTTATTTATGTTTTTTTTATTTATGTTTTTTTTGATTATTGATATTTAACTTACTTTACATCACTTATGTTACCGAGCAATATTTATAGTTGATATCTATTATTCAGAGTTAGAGTTACGTAACAAAAGAGTTGCAAAAGTGTTGAATTCATTCATTGAAAATAATTAACAAAGGAAATTTTAAAAAACTGGTTGCACTCTTCCTGAGTGATTTTTCATAACATTCATGAAAGTTATCTAATGGAAAACAGTTTTTATGCAAGACCAAGGGCATCTTTAAAAAATTTTTTCAGTATTTTACAACTTTATTAATAAAAAATCTTTGATTTGTCAAAGTTTTTACTTATGCTCTTTATGTTTATGTGTGTTGCCTTATTTTCATTAGGTTGAATTTTTAAAATGCTGCAAAGTATATACATTTAAACCTTTTAAAATATTTTTGACAAAAAAAACTGCTATCACAGTTTAAGAGGGAGAGGGGTTCAGGTATATGTGATCGTTTGTGACAGGAGGGAAGGGGTTAAGAAATGACAAATATAGGGTGATGTGCTATGGATGACCCATAATTTGCAAATGATTTGTTTTACTAAAACAAAAATAAAATAGATTCTAACTAATTTTTTTATTAGGAGAATAGCAAACAAATCTTTTTTTCTTTTTTTTAATTTCTAAATACAAATATTTAATTCTTATTTTTATTTACTTATGTGTATTTATATATGTCAACTAAAACAAGAATACATAAACAAATAAAAATAAATAATTTTAATTAACATTAAAAAAATATATATATTTTTCTAAATACTCCTAATATAAAAAGTTTCAGTTAGAATCTTGTCGTACCAACGTGAATTACATAATGACATAAATCATTTTCTTATGATATATATATTTTATAAAGTATAAAATCTGACTTACAACAATTTGAATTTTTTAATCAATATTCATTTGCTAAAAGTTGACAAAAAAGAGAATAAATTTGACTTTTTTTTCATTTTCCACTGTGGAATTGCCCATTTATATATATATATATATATATATATATATATATATATATATATATATA
Source organism: Hydra vulgaris (assembly GCF_038396675.1). Classification (NCBI taxonomy): domain Eukaryota; kingdom Metazoa; phylum Cnidaria; class Hydrozoa; order Anthoathecata; family Hydridae; genus Hydra; species Hydra vulgaris. The sequence goes on along the minus strand of NC_088920.1, from coordinate 46,765,683 downwards.
TATATATATATATATATATATATATATATATATATATATATATATATATATATATATATATATATATATATATATATATATATGGCTATTTCCACGATGGAAGAGATAAATTTTGTGTTTAAAAATTTCTTTTTTCAAAAGGTTTTATTTCTTTAATTATAGTTTAAACACCTTAAAATTATTGTTAAAATAAATTTTGAGTAAAAAATGTTTGAACCGAGTAGATAAATTTGATGAATGTTAGCAACTGTTTGTTCTTTTTATTATTCGAAAAAGTGAGTAAAATTTGAGGGCGAGTTATTGCAATATTTAACCAAAACATATCCATATTTTTGTCTAGAAAGAATCTTTGAGATTACATATATGTCTTGAGTAAAAAAACTTTTACTCTTTAAAAATAATTCAAGTGTTTTTTTGTCACATACACATCTGCAAAAATTACGTTGCATCACTGAACTAAAAGCTAAAAAAGTTTTATTATCACAATGAAATTATGCTTTATGGCGAGGTTTTTTTAGAAATTATATATATTAATGTAAACTCTTAATCATTACTAAAAAAAAAATTGGTCAAAAAGCATTGTATTAACATATAGTTATAGTATTAGTATTGTGAAGGGCTATTAGTAAATATTAGTAAACTTTTGGATTTATGTTAACATTTTCTTATAAAGTTGTAAATTTTTAAGAAATGGAATCAAAATTAAAAGTAAAAAAAAACGTTATGCAGAATACCAAGCTAATTATGTTTCTCGGAATGCTGATAAAAAGATAGAAATGTCCAGAGTTAGATCTAAGAGACATCGAGAAAAATTGAAAGCCGATCCTAATAAAAAGCAGCTTGTGCTGCTAAAGCAAAATTAAGAGTTTTAAAAGTCGCGCTTTAAAAAGAAAACTTCTAAATCAATATCAAAGACCAAGCTCATCTTTTAAAAACGTTCAACAAAGAGGAAAAGCATTGAAAAAAGTTTTAAAAGCACTACCAACTTCAAAGGAGAAACAATCTGAAATTCTTTCTATTCTTTCAAATAGCTCTGCTTGTAAAGATAATTCGGGTCTACCTCCAGCATGTTCAAAGCTGTATGGTCTTTCTGAAAGCGGTGTTTTAGCAGTTGTAAACTTTTTATAATGAAGATGAAGTTTCCCAAATATCACCAAACAAAAAAGATGTCACTCGAATTCAATTATCTGACGGAAAAGCAAACAATATTCAGATACGTCATTTATATTATACGCTAAAAGAAGCTTTCGAGTTATGCAAGGAAAAGCATCTGCACATAAAAATTGGACTCAGCAAATTTGGCAACCTTTGTCCACGCAATGTAAAATCAGTTAAAAAATTTCTGCATAATGTTTGTGTTTGTAGTTTGCATGAAAATATGCGATTTGCCTTAAATGCATTAACAAAATCAATTCAAGCGCCTTCAATCAAAGTTGGATCTGAAATGATAAATAACTTTGTTTGTGAACCGTACACTTACGATTGTGCCAATGACAAATGCGTTGCATGCAAAGGTATGAAACAGTTCGATAAACACTTGCAAACTGTTAATACATTTGGTTTCGAAGTATCCTGGGACGAGTGGAGAAAGCCAGAAACTAAAACATATGCAAACATTGAAAAAATTTCAAAAAAGTCTACTGTAACAGAACTCATCCAACACATATCAGCGATGCGTGATAAGTTCGTTAAACACGCATTTGTAAAGAAAAACCAATTAACAATTTTTAATAAACTGAAGGAGGTTTCGATGAGTGTTAATTCTGAAATTGCGGTAATCCAAGTTGACTGGGCTGAAAATGCTAGGTGTTTCTATCAAAATGAGCCACAAGCGGCTCATTTTGGTCAAAATCAAGTTTCTATCATGACTCTAGCAGTCTGGAACATTGAGTTAAAAACATTTGCCATAGTTTCAGATTCAACTGATCATACTAAGTCTTCCGTTATACCGTACATTGACAAAATCCTTCACTTTATTCCTGACCAAGTCAAAGAAGTACACGTGTCCAGCGATAATGCCACTTCTCAGTTCAAAAACAAAAGCATTATGGCTGCAATGGTTGTGTTTGAAAAACGTTTTCATAAAAAATTCTTCTGGCATTTCTTTGCAGCGATGCACAGGAAAGGAGTGGTTGACGGAATAGGAGCTACTGTTAAGCGAATCGCAGCCCTGAGAGTTAAAACTAGTCAATACGAAATCAGGTTTTGCGTTAGCATTACAAGATTTGCAAATATCTGTAATTCACATGTCAGAAAACGATACAAGACAACATAAAAATGAACTTGGATTCAAGTTATTCAAGAAAAATCAAAGGTATATCAAGATCACATTATTTTTATGTTCAGAATGATAACGTTGTTCCGATGCTATTTTCACCTGAGTATAAATAAAATTTATTACAAAATAACAAAACTTTTTAAAATGATTTTAATTTCGTCTTTTTGTTTCATCACTGAACGTTGCATCACTGAACTGATAGTTTTTTTTCTGTAAAATAAAACGATATGAAAACTTTATTGTTTGTGGCTTTTTTTATGACTACCTTATTGCCAAATGAATAAATTACAACAAAAAAATCTAATAAGTCAAGCCAGAATTAAAATTTCAGTGAAAACTCCATTTAAAAGTATGCTGATAAAAAAACACTTTTTTCCCCGTTGTGTCACTGAATTCATGTTTTAATTTTTGCTATGTAGCAGTGTTATGTTAATACAATTATGTTTAGTTTATATTATAAAATTTTAATTCAAGATTGATTTAGAGTAATAAAAAATTATTTTTGAGTTATAGAAAAATTTCTATTAAAAAAAATCTCTTCGCATGATGCGTCACTGAACTATGGAATTGGCCATATATATATATATATATATATATATATATATATATATATATATATATATATATATATATATATATATATATATATATATATATATATATATATATATATATATATATATATATATATATATACTATATATATATATATATATATATATATATATATATATATATATATATATATTTACATATATATATATATATATATATATATATACATATATATATATATATATATATATATATATATATATATATATATATATATATATATATATATATATTATATATATATATATATATATATATATATATATATATATATATATATATATATATATATATATATATATATATATATATATATATATATATATATATATATATATATATATATATATATATATATATAGGGTGACCAGAAAAAATGGAGACAAACATTTTTAATCATTTTTTATTAAACCAACAAAAATTAAGTAAAACAACAATGAATACCAACAACATGGACCTTCCGCAACAATATACTCAGCTGGTTTCAAAGTGGCCTCCTCCCGCGGCGATACATAAGCCCAAACACGTCTTGAAATTTTTAGCGATGGTCTTTTGGCAACAATCGATCCTATTTCCGGCACAGCGATTGCTTCAGTGACTCCAAACTTATGTGGCGTGTAGCATAGGCCCTGGCCTCCAAAATCGACCACATGGTGTTATCCATCGGGTTTAGATCCGGCGAGTAAGGCGACCATTCCGAAGATGCGATGAAGTCCGGAAAGTAGGTCCGACACCAGTATTGATTTATTTTCGTCTTGTGAGCAGGGGCAGAGTCCTGTTTGAATGTCCAATTCACATTGCCGAAGTGCTGTTGGGCCCACGAAAGTACCACAGTCTCGAGAATGTTGCATTGGTAGACTTCTTGGTTGATTTTGATTCATTGATCCACAAAAATGAGGAGGGTCTCACCACTTGTGCAGATTCCGCCCCAGACCATGATGGACTGCGGATTTTGGCAGTGTTCGACAATGGCCGACGTGCCAGGATTCTCAGCAGACCAGCTCCTGTTGTTATTGTGGTTGTGCGCCTGCTCGACCTTGACCAGCTTCTTGTCCATGAACAGGATATGCTCCCATCGCTGAGCAGCGGCCCAACGCTTGAGTTAGCAACATCTCTAGAGCCGCACACAATTGTTTTCATTGGCGAGTAATTGAACTTTTTGGAGCTTGTAAGGCATGAGGTTAAGCTCCCTTTTTGTAATTTGTTGCACCGATTCACGTTTCATTCCGGTTTCACAGGCGATTTTTTGCATGGAGACCCTCAAATTTCGCTTGACTTGCTTCCTAATGATCTGGCGGTTGTCAGATGTGTTGACGGTGCGTCTTCTACCACTTCCTGGACGGCGACCATTGTGAGCGAGCTCCTTGAAACGATTGACGACCTTGGATACAGTTTGCTTAGGCACATTAAGCAAGCAAACAATATCACATTGACGCATTCCTTTGTGAAACAACTCCAAAATTGTACTACGTTTATTTGACATTCTAAAAATATAATATATTTTAGAGATATCAAATCAAGAACATATATATACTAAACATAAAAACATGGAGAATCTGAAAACCAATAAAATTAATTGGATACCGTAAAAAACTTTATTATCAGGACATATTAAATTTTGTCTCCGTTTTTTCTGGTCACCCTGTATATATGAGCGTGGATATAATATATGAGAATATATATATTTATGCATTAAAACAAAGTTAATGAAGAAATCTTTTTTTTTTCTTTTTAAAATCATTTTGTAAAAATATTCATGTGAAATTTTGATGCTTTTAATTTGATTATTGTTATAGAGTTAGATCAAACAGCACAAAATCTAGAAGTCCTTTCTGTATCACCTTCTAAACAAAAACAACCTGAAGCAAAAACAGTTAGACCTTCAGCAGTAAATGGTAATTATGCTTTTCACAAAATTTAAATTAAATCATTTTTTTTCTATTTAAGAAATAAATATTTAGCATATATATCTAATAATTTAATATTATATTTAATATAGTCAGGTGCAGAAAAATTCAGGCAAATTTTTTAGCAGAAACAAATTTAGCATTTTATGTTGTCATTCTTAAGCATACCAAAGTTTCAACCCATTTTTAAATAACAAGCTTTTAACAAGTTTAAATAAATGATATAAAAGAAATAATACAAAGCATTACTAAAACATAGTTTTTATAACTTTAACTAAAGGTGTAAGAGGTTGTAGAGGTTTAGTTTTTCAGGGTGCAATGGTGTGAAAGTTTCAAGATTACTTTTTTTTACTAAATTTTGTATATATTTACATACATAAATACACACACACATACACACACACGCACGCACGCATGCACGCACACACACATACACACATACATTCATACCAGTATGGACCAAGGAAAATAGTTCGACTTAATGAATGTTCAACTAAAGTGAATTCTTGTTAAGTCAAACTTTGGCTGATATGAGATATTAGTTTGGGATAAGGGAATTTTTCTTTGTTTAATGCTAAAGTATATGAATTATATTTATGCAGGGCTTGAAATAGCTAACTTTTTTGTTCCGGAAAATTTTCCGATAAATACTCAAGTTTGGCGGGCATGTCCGATAAAACCTAAAGAAATGCGATCAAACACCATTTTTGACTACGCTTAAAATAATTTGTTTTACAACTTGACCATGGCAGTTATTTTAACAACTTAAGGCGTTTCAAAAGTGTGCTGAAAATAAAAAAAATAAAATAAAAGTTTAAAAGATAACTTATCTAAAAAAATCTTAAAGAAAAAGAAAAAATCTAAGCTCAAAAAACTAAAATTTGAAAAGGAAAATATATTTGTATCACGTTTTTTAAAAATTACTATACTTTGCGAAATGGTTTGTAAATTATTATAAATTATAAATATATTAAATACATAAGTTATTAAGTTTACTTATTACTTTATTTGTTACTTTATTAAATAAAGTAACAAATAAACTGATTGTTTACAATTAACCTATTTTATTTAAATTATCAAAGAATATTATACTAATTACATTTATATAAATATGTATTTACCAACTTTTTCTATGATTTCTTATATAAACAGTTTTCGTAGCAAAAAACTTTAGCATGAAAACAAACGTTACATAACAAAACTCAAATTTAATAGTTTAATAAAAAGTACTGGTTTCTACAAGCATTCAGAAAACTATTACGCTAAATTTTTTTATAAAATATATTTAAAAGGGGTTTTAAAAACTAAAATTTGTTTGATATTTATAAAAACCACTAGACAAAAAATCAAATAAATACTGAAATATAAATTTAAATTAATAATTAATTGCAACGTTTTAATATATATGATATTTAATAAACTGGGCTGCTTAAGTCAAAAAAGTTTAATGCTTATGCGTCTTTTAAAAAATGAGTTAGCTCAAGAAAATGTTGTATTTTATTGATGTGTTCACCTTCATTTTCTGTTAATAAAAAATAAACAGATCAAAAAATGAAGTTTATATACAATACTGAATTTATTAATAATTTTGGAACAACTAAAATGATTATAAAATAAATGCACACAAAATATGGGTCTGGTAAAATGACTAATAGATGTCATATTTTACCAGACAGGTGTCAGACGTGTATATATATATATACATATATATATATATTATATATAATATATAATCTTTGAAAGTCATTTTCTTGTTATATGAAAAAATGTATGTAAAGTTCAATAAATATGGCTGCATATATAACTTTTGAAAAAATATATTTTTAAATATATATTGCTTGATATTTTGCTGATCTATTGTGATCAGCGTCATCAGGTATAATAAAAAAAATTGTTACAAAGAAAATCGTTCTAATAAAAACAAACCGCTAAAAAGATAACACTAAAAAGATCATGCAAAAATACAAAATAGGTTATAAATGTTGATGTCAGATAATCTAATAAAAATTGGCCCTTAAGCTTTTGTTGTCATGTTATCACCATCATCCCTATTTAGAACATTTTTGCCACTTCTCAACTCTTGTCAAACTTTAGCTCTGTTCCAGCGATTCTCAAATTTTCCGAATATGATATTCTGGAGCAATTGATATGTTTTGGATGTAACCAGTCAAACATACCTTGGCATGATTTGAAATGTTCAATAGTACCCAAACTGGCCCATCTTCATTTTATACTATTTTTATAATGCTCAATACATCTTGATATAATTATCTTATTGGTTTCACCATTGTATATAGAATTGCATAAAGATTTTATTTGGTCGATGCCTGGGCTTGTATTTGAAGGAAGTTATGTCTAATTGTTTCAGAATATATTGTTTAACTTTATAGCTGCTGTGAATATAACTTTATGTTTCGTTTTCTAAATTATTTTCTAAATTTGGTATTAACAATTGGTATCCATGGTAGCTTTCTAAATGGTTGGTTGTCAGTTGGTTGATAATTGCTATTTTTTAAATCATTTATTATATAGTCTCTGGCGATATTAGTTAGATTGGTCTTGTCTGGCCCGTTTTCAACAAATATTTTTATTAGGAAATCAATTTTGTTGATGGTGTTTTTGAGAGCATATTCTTTTTGCACGGCATAAAAACCCTTTGAATACACCAGTGATAATATTAGGATTGGTGTTTGAATTAGGTTAAAGTTAATTATTAGTTATTGCTTTTTTTCGATGTATTTGAAATCCATGACTCCATGCATTGTGTTTGTAATATTAGTATCTAGAAAATTAGGTTGTTTTTGGTGGTTTGCGAGTTCAACAGTGTATTTTATGGCAGGATTTTGTTCGTTTAGGACATTTAAAAACAGTTGTTGTTGTAGAAAAGCTTCTGCCATAACAACCATTAAAGAAAAACTTATAGGACCTGAATCAGCTATTATTTGGATTTTTTTATATAAATAATAGCAAATACTCAATGAAAGTTCTATTAATTGATACATGTCTACAAGCGAAAGTTAAGTTCAAGTCTTTAAGTTGTCAATGTCATTATTCAATATATCAATAATAGCTGGAAAAGCTTCATTAATGGGTATGGAGAGATATAAATTAACTATATCAAATGAAACTTGAATCTTGAGATCTATTTTCCATTGCCTGGCTTCATTAACAATTCGAATTAATAAGTCTATTTTTGTTTTTGTTTAGTGTTGGTTGAATGGTATTAAAGAGGTATTTGGATGTTGCATATGGTGGTGTGTTGATTGTGGATACAATAGGGCGCATTGGATAATTTTTTGGGTTTGTGCGCCTTAATCATTCCATATATTCTAAGTGGCATTCAATCTGATGGATACATTTTAAAATATGTAGTTGTATCTAACTTACCCTCTTTTCTTAATTTACACAATTGTTTTTGAAATTTGGTTGTAAGTGTGGGTGTTAGGTCATGATCAATAATTCTATTTTTAATTTGTTCTTGTAATTTAAGAGATGCACCCTTTAGGTATAGTAATGCAAAATCTGTGCCTTTGTCAAAGGAGTAAATCCTAATATCTGAATTCATCTTTAATTTTCTTATTGAAATATGTTGTTGTTTAATTAAATTATCATTTAACCTTAATTTTAACAAATTTATCAAAATTTTAGAACTTTTTTGTCTTAGAGATTCTGCCTGTGTTGTTTTGTCCTGTTTTACAAGTCGCAAATTGCATATTTCAATATTAGTTATGTCCATATAAAGGATTTTCTTCTGTAATGGTACAAACTTTGGACCTAGATTGAGTAAATCAGTTGTTGTTTTATCCAAAATAACATTAGTTAAATTAGGTATAGCAGGTTTAACAATTTGATTAGGAGGATATAATTTATAGTATTTTTTTTTTCATTTTCATTCTTTTCTTAATATGACAGTAATTTTTTTGATTTGCTAGTGATACTATTAATTAGTTCATAGTCATTTAATCTTGTTTGTCCGCTTTAAAAGTAATTTTTTTAGACACACTGACCATGGCAGTTTGCATCTTATAACTTTTTAAGCATTTCAATTATTCATGGCAAAAAGTTAAATTTATCTACTGAGAAAAAAACCAATTCTAAAAAAAGGAAACATAATTATATCAAAATATCAAATTTTACTTAAGTAAACTAAAAATTTAATAATTTGCAAAAAGAAACTTTAAAAGAAAAAAATATTTTATAAAATTTTTACACAACTTTTGTATTCTCTTTTTTTTGGTTGGATGTTACTACAGAATTTGGTATCTTCCCAATTTTGATACAAAAGGAAAAAACATATTTAAAACAATTTAATAACAATTGAAAGTTTTAATATGCAATTTATTCACAATTTTATTGGCATTATTATTTTTATTACTATTTGACAGAAAAAAATTACAGAAATTAATTAAAAATTAGCTAAACATCTAAAAATTTCGTTAAAAAAGGAAATTACAAAGCACTAACCCACAAGCTTTTGGAGCATTGTTAATAACAATAGTTTATCAGGAAATAAACTATTGGATTGCAAAATTTGCACAAAATGCACAATTTGGAGAATCCAATGAAAGTGCAGACTATTTAAATGGGGGTAGTGAAAACAAATATTTTATATTTGAATATTAGTAATAATAACTTTATTTTTTCCATGAAAAACTTTTTAACAAAAAATTTATTTCTTCAAAAATAAATTGCGATTTGTTTTCTTGCTTTCCTGTGCATTGATAAAAACAATAAAGTTTAGTAAAAATATTTGAAAAACAAATTTCAAAGTTGTCCATATTTCTAGCGCAAATAATAGTTTCCTTAATATACTGACTGAAAAAAGTTGTGAATAAATTTAATATCAAAAAATGCTTTTATTTTTGTTATATTCTTATCTGCTTTTTTTCCTTGACTTAGATCAATTTTGGTTGTGGAAAATAACAAACCCCCTAAAAAAAATTTTTTGATTTTTAATTATTTTTTTAAATTTATTTTATTTAGATTTTCTATGTCCTATGGTATTTGTTTCCTTTCTTCGAGTATTGCTGTTTTATTCTCTGTTGTTTCTTATAGCTTTTTTTGCTGCTAATTCTTAAAAGGCTTACTATATGAAAATGTGGTCAAGTTGTCTAAAAAGTTACTTAAAATGTGGACTATTAAGGCATGCAACCGCAGGCACTTCCCGGGAAAATTTGTTTTGCATTAGCAATTTGTATTTTCAAATCTTGAAGCTTTTTGGTATCATCGATCAATTGCTCCAGAATATCATATTGGAAAAATTTGAGAATCACTGGAAATAAATAGAGCTAAAGTTTGACAAGATCTTGCTTAAATAAAATATATAAAAATAGGTATAAAAACAAATATGTTATATTTTAAAGCAAGGTGAAAGAAGCAAATTCCATAGAACTGATGTTCGAGTAAAAAAACTAGATGAATAAGAGTTTTTGGAGCACTTAGGAACAGTCACAGTAAAAGGATGAGACTTAATTGAATGACAAGTAAGACGAGAATGAGTTTTAGTTAATGGCACAAGAGACGCTAGTTCTTGAGTGCAGTGCCCATTATAGTATATGTAAATAAGAGAAAGAGAAGCAACATTACAACGATGTAATAATGGTTGGTAGTTGGCTGCTAGAGCAGGTCCAACTATGTATACAATGCGTTTTTGCCCCTTATCTAAAAGAGAAAGTGCATCATTGAAGATCTGCCCCAAATTTGGCAACAGTATTCCATGCAAGGACAGATTTGAGATTTATAGAGATAAAGAGTAAAATCCAGAGTAAGAAAGTGTCATGCACGATAAAGAGATGAAACCTTGGCAGATGCTAATTTTACAATGGATTTAATATATGGTTTCCAAGAAGGATCGCAAGACTGGAAGAGTTTATTCGAAAAGATGAAGGTTCGATGACTCATTGAATACATTACTGTTCATAAATAAAGGAAGATCTAAATTATTGCAATAACAATTGGCTGAAAAGAATTGGGTTTTATCTGAATTAAAGTTCACTAGCCACTGTGAGCCCCTGCTAGTGTAGCAGAAGTGAGATCTTTTTCAAACTTAAATGACCCCACCAAGCAATCAGAGAGTGTTGGTTTCTTATCAAGACAAGAATAAACGCTAATATTATCACCAAAAATGACACCTTAGATGTGAGAATATTTGGAAGATTCTTAATGTAAATTAAAAAGAGTATAGAGCCAAGGATTGAAAGTTGAGGAACCCCTGAAATTACATGATATGAAGAAGAGTGCTGTCCATCGTAAAAAATTTTATACTACAATTGGTAAGTAAGGATTCAATAATCTTAAATATATTACTTGATACACCATAAGAAGAAAGCTTATGGAGAAGACCAGCATGCCAAACTTTATCAAAAAAATGTTAAAAGCAATAGCCTTAACCTCTTCACATCAATCTAATGCACAATAAAACGCACTGGTTATTACTGTTAGCAAATTAGCTGTAGAACGAGAAGATCAAAATCCATATTCATAATCAGAAAGTAAGTTTCTAGATTCAAGATGGGAGATCAAGTGTTTGTTAATTAAAGACTCAAAAACCTTACATATGATAGGAGAAGACTGATGGGACGGTCTTTAAATGAGTCAATTTGCTCCCCAGAATTTTTAAAAATAGGGATAACAGATGCTGCTTTCCAGCAGGCTGGAAAACAAAACTCTGATCAGCACTTGTTTAATAGTTTTAAAAGTATTGACAACAGCTCAGTAGAACACTTTTGCAAGACTATAGCAGGTATGTTGTCTTGGTCACAAGCTGTAGAAGAGTCTAAGCAGGAAATACCTTTAGATACAGAAGCCGGATTAGTACGAATGTCAAGCAATGGATCAACCTGTTTGTTGGCTATATCAAGTAGAATGCAACTAGTGGAATCTAGAGATGATATTGATGAAAAGTTCTTAGCAAACAATTCAGCTTTGTCTTTAGGTGAGGTGACAAAATGTGAACCATACAAGAGAGGTGGAACAACAGGTTTGTCCTTCTTATTGATACTGTTAAAGATTCTCCAAAAGTCAGGAGAACCTAAATTTTGAGATGAAATATGAGATTTCATGGCCTGAGAATAGCGGGCTTTGGCATTAGACAAAACCTTTTTACAATGGTTTCTAGCAATAGTAAACAGAAATCTGTTTTCTGGAGAATTGTTTTGCTGATTAGAAGCACCTGAGGGTGAAACTGAGCACTGACTAGGTTCAGAAAGAAGACATAAGTCGAGTATTGGGTGTGGCAGCGATTCACAAACTTTTTAGAACGTTTTTCAAAATGAATTTTTAAAGCACTAAAAAGTTATTTTCATGGAATTTTAAAAGAAGAAAAGTTAAAGATAAATACTTTTTCCACCTTAACATTCAATTAAGTCTCTTTTTTTTTCGATCACTGCCTCAAGCCGAGGATGGATGGACTGGCAGGTGCTTGTTATATAGTCCCTTGACCCTGAGTTCCAAGCATGGGTTATTAATGACTTCAGTGGCTTGACACTTGAGCGGGCCTTTTTGCAATCCTTACTCTCAACTACGCTCCACACACTATAGTCAAGGGGATTCAGGTCAGGGCTGGATGGTGTCAAAAGTGTTTGGACCAGAAATTAGCCATATTGTCCTGAAGATATTGTTGAGTTTTTCTGGACCCACGACAAGGTGCATTGTCCTGTTGAAAAATGTAATTGTTTTCTAGGAATGTCTTCTTCAGCCATGGCACCCCATAGTGTTTTAGTAAGGTAATATGCACATCATAGGTAACTTTCTCTTTCTCTTTGATTTAGATTGGTGGACATTTCTTTCCATTAGATACAATGATTCCTAGTATCACAATGGACTGAGGGTGCTTGGTGTGACACACAGGTGGTGCTTTGTCTTCCTTCTGCACAATGAATCTGTCATTTTGATTATTTATCACACAGTCAACACTAAAAAGTTTTTTATCTGAGAAAACTTTAACTGTTAACGAAGCATGTCTTTTTAGCTGATTTAGAAGCTTCTTTGATCGTTCCAATCATAAAGTTTTTAGTCTTTCTGTTAAAAGTTAACATAAAGGTCAGGCCACACTGACTTTTCCCAGTTCTTTTGACTGTCCTTTCATCAACATTGAACAATTTTGATGTCTTTCTGATGGATACAGTAGAATTCTTATCAACATGCTTTTTAAGCTTTTCTGTGAACTTTTTATCAACTTTTTTATTCACTGGAGAAGGTATTTTGGCTCTTTCAGCACTGCCACGTTTAACCACTTTGTAAAATGTAGTTTTAGATACTCCAGAAACACAAATCACTTCACATGCAGACAAACCCTCTTGAATCAAATTTAAAACTTCGGTTCTTTTGGCTTCCATTTTAAAACTTTTAACTAAAATGTGTTTTATTTACTATTTTATTAAAATCTAAGGTGGTCATTGAACATTAATCAACAAAAACAAATTGCAGAAGTATTTAATTTACATCACAAAACCTAGCCGAAAATTCGTTCGCGAATCACTGCTGCACCCTGTATAGAATGTAAAGGATTTGGGTTTTCTGGAAAGCAAGTTGGAAAGTTGACAGTTTGAGTTAGAGATTGTGAAAGGCACAAGTTGTCAGCCTTAACAAATGCAGAATCACTGACACTAGAGCCAAGCCATTCAGTGTGATTAGCATTTAAGTCACCAACAACAAGGATATTGGCTGATAAATAAAAAGAGAGGGTTTAGTCAGTTTGATCAAAAATAACATCGAAAAGAGTGCAGTCTTGAGATGAAGGAGAGTAATATCGAACAAAGAGAAAGGCAGTAGAGTAAGACAATATAAAACAAAGAGAAAGGCAGTAGAATGCAGCGGTGCTAAACAAAAGCCCATAAAAGAATAGTTGGTAGATTCAAACCTAGTTTCCTGACAAAATTCTTACTTTGGGTGAGTTCTTATGAATGTAAATGCCCAGGCCAAGCATGTGACTATTGGAGTCTTTATGAATTAAAGAAAGATAACCAACAACTACTACAGTTGTAGCAAAATGTAGTTGTCGTTTTTAGTTAATCAAACAATCATATTGAATATCTAAAAAATTTTTGCAAAACATGACAAATTAATGTACAAATTCCACTTAAAATGTTTAATATAGAACCAGCTTTATGCAACTGTCGTGATATACTGATATGTTTTAGATTCAAATTTTACTAAATAAAAAAAGTGTAATACAAACAAGTAAAACGTGTGTAACAAGCAGAAACATACATGCATTTATAAAAATACATGTGTTTAAATAATATTACAGTACATTTATAAAAATACATGTGTTTAAATAATATTACAGTACATTTATAAAAATACATGTGTTTAAATAATATTACAGTACATTTATAAAAATACATGTGTTTAAATAATATTACATTACATGTATAAAAATACATGTATTTAAATAATATTACAGTACATGTATAAAAGTACATTATTTAAATAATATTACAGTACATGTATAAAAATACATAGATGGATTTAAAGATTAAGTTGAGAGTGAGAAATATGTAATCTATTTAGAACTGATTTTGATAATTATCAGTTGATAGAAATGGCAATAGCAGTTATTTATTTTGCAGTTTTTTAATTTCCAAGAGAGATTGAATGGAAAAATTTTCTTCACCTTTGAAGAAAATGTAAAAGTTTTAGATTTATTAATTGTTTGGAAAATTTTTTGATATATTTTGTTATTTGCAATTAGTTAAAAAAGTTTTAAAAAAATCATTAGAAAAAACAAAAAAATTATAAAAATGCAGAGAATGAGCTTTAATTAGATAAAATATGAATTAGAAATCTAACTATGGAAAACATTCTGATATCAATAAACAATTAGGTCTTTATTTTAAATTTAAAGTATTTTCAGATAATAATGATAGAAGAAATAGTTACCTTATTTCCTTTCCCTCAAATTACGCAAGTATAATCCTGATTTTTAAAAAACTGTAACAATGCAAATGTGGGTTGGAAACAAAGTGTTTTATCAATAGTCTACTATCAATAGATTTGTATACAATGTATTATAATATACAAGTTTATGCAAATTAAAAATTTCATTCTAATTGTAATTTTATGATACTTTTTATTTTGTTGTATTTATTTATTTTTTATAAAGTTTTTTTTATTTGTAATATCTAATTTACTAAATCTGTTTCATCAGTAGGATCAACATCATACTCTTCTGAAATTAGAGGAAAAGGTATTTATTTTAAAAAAATTATTCTTATGAGTGTTTTGTTATAAATGACTGTATAATTTTTTTCATTTTTAGAGTACAAAATTCCGAAGAGGCCTGGTTTTGGAACTGCAGGCAATGTCATTAAACTTAAAGCAAACTTTTTTCAAATTAAAGTTCCTGATATTGTTATTCATCAATATGATGTTGCAATTAATGAAGATAAACTTCCAAAAAGTTTAAATCAGAGAGTTATTATTGATTTAGTCCAGAGTAACCCAAAGCTTTTTAAAAGTTTACCAGTTTATGATGGAAAGAAAAACTTGTATACTAAAGATCCATTTGATTTTATTGGTAAAGTAAGTTTATTTAAGATTTTGTTGTTTCTATTGTTGCTAATAAACAATGACTATGATTTATCAAAATTGTTATATGACTCTATGTTATTCAGCATTACTATAAATAAAAATATTGATGGAGGCCTTTTCAGTAAATATATAAATATAAGTAATTGTTATCAATCTTGGTTAAGTTCAACTTTATTGTCTATGCTTTCACAATTGTGTAGTTGTGATTGGTTTCCATAATGCCATTTACTCATCTACATATCACATGGAAGAGTTTCCATTATAGTGGCACTTTTTTAAAACTGGATGCGCTCTCTGGTGCTAACGTGGTATATATATAAATATATATATGTATAAATATATATATATATATATATATATATGCATATATTTTAAATCCTAGCTGTCCACATCCATAAATATGGGTCTTTTCCACACTGACTATTTCTATACTTTTTTTTTCTAAATTTTAATTCACTTCTAACAAGGCTTGAAAAGTTGTAGGTTGTATGAGTCAGGAAAACATGAAGATGGGAGAGAGTTCCAAAGTGTTGAAGTTCAGGGAAAAAAACTAGACAAGCAAAAGTTTTTAGAGCATGTAGGGACAAATATAGTAAACAAATGTGACAAGCATAAGGTTTTAAACCATGGCAATGATTTTGAGCAACATTGCAAGCTAAACACTTTCGGCCATTCAGATGTATTCCTTGAACAGAGTTTTAACACTATTTAATGATCAAAAGACTTTATAAAATGGTAAATAAATGCTGTAAATCAAAATTAAGGAGATATTGCCGCAATGCAATATTCAAGTAAATTTAAAACTGTAAATCTTGATATATGTTTTAACATTACGTAATTTGAAGTTTACTTAAGTTAGATATTTGCGTATACTTTCGTTTACATTTATAAAAAAAAGTGCTGCAACTCTCTTTTGCCATTACCTCGGTTGCAATGATTGCCAAGAGTTCTGTATCAAACATGCACAAGTGGGCATTACTACTACTACAACTACTATTATGTTTACCAATAATATAAAGAGTTAAAAAAATGAAAATAATTTTGAACAATTTTTGGTATGCAAATAATTTTATAGATGAATAAATTTATTATAAATAAAAAAGACCCATTTTTGATCTTAGAATTAACTCAATCAAATTTTTTTTCTTGGTTTTAAACTATCAAAACTATGGCTTATAATCTTAAGCCACAGTTTTGATGGTTTTGTGATTAATACTTACAAAATTAATGAATTCTTCTTATACAAAGTCACTTCACATAAAATTAAAGTCATTTTAGATTTTTTGTTTATAAAATATACAAAGTAGCTTCACATGCAATTCAATCAATTTCTTTAGATCTGTTGTTTATAAAATATGAAGTATTAACAAGTATTGATTCAAAATCATAATTAGTTTTTTTTCATATAATATTTTATAAAAAGTATCAGTTTTTTTTATTACAAATTTTATGTATTGGAGCTACACGCATTTTTGTTTGTACATTAGTTACACATATTTTTCACTTATTTATGTGACAAATAATTGTTTACTTTTATCTCTGTTGCTGACCAATTTAATTACTCTCTTTACAATTATTCAACACTTTTGGCAATAGGTAAACTCAATATTTTTCATGCATTACGATTTGAGTTTAACTTATATATTTAATAAAACTTTTGCAGGTGTAATAATTTTCTTATTGTTTCATTGCTTACTGTTTATTTTCACAAGCAAATTCTTTATTTGTGTACTCAAAACCAATACTTTTGCTTTCAAATAATTAAATCACATATTGCTAATATTAGGTTGTATTTCAGTTTGTAATACAGTACATTTATAATAAACCTTGTCTTTTAGAAATGGTAGGAACTTTTAGGTCAAATAACTATTATGAGGTCTTAAAGTCATATAACACTTTGATTTGTGTCAAGGTGTCAATGTCTCATGGCCTGTTTGTAAATATATATATTCATTATTTAAAGTTAACTATGAAAGTTTAAAATTTATACATATGCATACATATGCACATATGTATGCAATTGTTACATATGCACAGTTATTTAAAGCTGTTTTGTTATGAAAATTGAAACTCTAATAAAAACTTGTTTTGCTTATTTTTTTAGTTTTTTTTTATGTGTTTATCATTTTTATTTAATATAGAAAGAATTTGAAGTGCTTTTTAACGAGGATGAAAGAACACGAAAGATAAAGGTATTGTTATTAAGGAGAATATTTTGATTGCATGAAAATAAATCTCACTTTAAGTACTTATCTGTTTTTATTATTTAATTAGTTAGTTGTTTTAAATTGATTTATAGTTTCAATCTGTCTTTGCTAATTTTTGGATTAAAAACACAAATAGTCATCAGTTAACGATCAATGATCATCTATTTTTGAAAAAATGATATTTTGATCTCCTAATATCAATTCTGGCTGATCAAATTTGATTGGCAAGAATTGCAACCGAGCAAATGAAATTATTAAATTAGCAACTCGATGTTTTTGATTATTTGAATAAAAATTGTTTTGGGGCCATAAAAATGTTTAGTTTGCAGTATAAAAAAGCACAAAAAAATTAAGTAAAAATAGAGAATGATTAAAAAATGCCAAATATTTTTGATTGGTGAATAAACGTAATTTGAGATCATAATTCTTTTCAGAAGTCAGAAAAAAATATTTAATTAAGTTAATTAAATGGTAATATATTTTTATGAAACAATCAAATTTTTTTGAATAAAATGAATTTGAAATAATAACTGGAAATGTTAACATTTCTTTTAAAGTCTAGATAATAAATAGAAAGCAGATTATTTACATACAGCAATCAAAAGAATTTAAACTTACTTTTGCTTAAATTATTTAACCATCTCAAAAGTTTGAGATCATCAAATGTCATAATGGTGTAATTGTATTTGTTTTAAGTGTTAAAAATGATTTATTGAATGTATAAAATAAATTGCAATCATAAAATAGAGGCAGACAAATACAGCAATCAAAAATGATTAAATAGAAAGCATATTATAAATTATAATAATATAATAGAGGTAGACAAAATACGGCAATTATTTCATTGTTATTCTGTTTTCTAAGAGAGGTTATTATCTTTTCATGTTATTTTAAATCACCCAAAACAAATAAGTTTTTTAACAAAGATGATTTTCCATCTATTAGGTCATTTTAATTGGAATTTTCTTTTGTAAAAAAAAAAAAAGACCTGCTTAGAAAAAAGTTTTAAATAAGAAATCAGTATCTAAACCACCATTAAAGAAAAAAAGTTAAACTTTATTTTTTAGCAAGTAAAATATTTATTTAATCATTTGTTTTGGGCGATTCAAAATAATATGCTAAAATGGCTGTGTGGAGAAGCGAACAGATTTATTGAGAGTTAAAAGCAAAATTCAAAAAATTTGTATTTACTAAAAGATTATACTTAAATATTAGTTTATTTTTTTTGTTTTTTAAAAAAAGTTTTTTATGGATTAGTTGTTAATTATTTTTTTAAACTCAGTGTTGATTGGCAACCTTTAAATAATCATTTTCAGCTTTGAAAACAAAATAGTATAATATTTTAAATAGTGTTATTTACTCTAAATTATAAAATTTATATTAGTATTATATTTAGTATAGCTTATTAAAACTTTATTTAAATAAATGTTTTATAAACAAATTTTAGGTAGTACTTCAATGGGCTGCTCAAATAGAATTACGAACATTGCATGAATCTTTGAAAACAACTTCCAAGGATTTGATTCCTAAAGATGCAATTCAGTGTTTAGATGTAGTCATGAGACAGGCAGCCTCATTAAAGTAGGTTGGTTTACAATTTTGCAAAATTAATTCCACTCTCTAAGGTTAAAGGGCGTTAAGTTTACTACAGTCAAACTGCAGTCAAGAAGGATACTCGGTTTTTTATAACTTTATTATATAAATACATATATATCCTTATCTTGTAATTGAAAGAGACTTTTATGGTAAAAAAAGTCTTTTTTAACAAGAATTTTGCGACTTCAACAATTAAGCTACATTTTATTGTCGTTGAAAAATTAAAACAATTAAATGTGGAAGTACATTAAGTTTTATCGTTTTTTAAAAAACCAGATTAATAATGACAAGAAAATTTTTTTTAGAAAAAAGAGTTTTTGTTTTTATTTTATTAAAATACATTTTTAAAACATGTACGGCATCTTGCTACATTGATTATCTTAAAGCCTGCATACAATTATCTTTAGTAGACATTCATAAACTAATTGATCTCTGATGAATATACTTTGCCATAATAAGTCTAAACCAGCTTGGTTGCACATGTGGTGCATGTTATATTGATGAAATAAGAAAAAAGATTTCCACATGAATTTAAGAGCATAAAAAGAATAATACAAAAGCCAACTGGGATACATCTGGAATAGTAGAACATACACAAAATTGTAATGGTAAGATAAACTGGAAGAACCCTAAAACCCTTTCTGTTAATTCAAATAACTATAGAAGAAAAATTTGTGAGGCGGTTGAAATACAACATGTGCAATGTTCAAAATCTAAAGAAAATGTCTTAAATCATGACAATGGCAATTTGGTGATAACTTAAATCATGACAATAGCAATTTGGTGATGACTCGCCTTTGGAAACCAACCACATTTTTTAAAATTAAAAGATGTTGACTATCTGATCTTGCAATGACATCATTTTGTTACGTTCATAATAATTTTTTTAAACGATTTTTTTAACAGTTTTATTAGTCTGGCTCTCTCTATATGAGTTGAAATATCAGGTAAAAAGAAATAAATTTGGAATTAAAAAGTTATTGGAAAAATTTAAAAGAATGTGCAATGATTATAAAATTTATTCAGCAGCGTCCGTAATACCAGTCAGTGATACCCAGCACAGCAAGAATTGTTGCTGAAAGTTAAACTTGTATCTAGCTGCAGTAACAATATCAGATTTACAACATAGTGCAAGTGAGCAAGAAAGTTTTATTTAATTATATTTTGTTTCTTGAAAATAGTTTTGAAAGTAGAATCATTCTAATGCAAACATTAAACCAGTGATTAAAAGACTAAAATAAAAATTAAATTATAAAAAATTAAAATTAAAACTAATAAATTAATTTACTTCTGTTCAAATAGATTTTTGCTGAAAGATAATTTAAGCATATTCTTAAACTTAAGGAAATGTAATTCAATTTATTAAACCAAATTTTTTGTTTCACTTTTTATTGCAAAACAATTTGAATGAAAAATCCACAATTTGCATAAAAACATCCCCTTTAAAACCATTTGAATGAAAAACTATATTATACTTAAATTTTTAATGATCAAGAAACAATGAATTATAAAAAATGTGGTATCAAATGTTTTTTTGCTTTGATCTTACTCGTTTGGTTTCTAGATTATAGACTCGTTTGGCCTATCGGCATGATTTTGTGCGATCATGTTTTAGTTTATTAATTAGAACAAGTCTATTTATTTGCTTCGTTTTATTTTAAACACGTTTTATGTTATTAAGGTTATAAACTGTATAAATCAGCAATAAAACAGGATGGTGAAGTTGTTTTACACTAACACAAGCTCTTTATATTGTTAAAACAACTTTGCAGTTTGTTGTATTGTTGTTTTATAGCTTTTTGCAATAACAATTAAATACTCTTTAAAAATAACACTTGTTTTATCGTCAGCATGAACTGCAATGTATTAAATAGTTTTCTATGATTAATTATAAATTTAAAAAAATTACGCAAATATTACAATATTTAAAATAGTGGTATCATGTTAAGTAAAAACAATTACTAAAAGTAATATCTTAATAGTATTAAACACCTTACTTGCTTATCTCACTATAACTGCAACTTAAACTTTAAACTTTCATTTAAGCTGTAAATTATAACAGCAACTTGCACTATTTTAAACTCTGCCAAACAAGATATTTATAAGATAATATTTAAATATGAGAGATAATACGTTAAAAAATTAAAATTACAAACTAATGTACAAAAGATACAAAGATGCAATATACTAACATATATATGTGTGTGTGTGTGTGTGTGTGTGTGTGTGTGTGTGTGTGTGTGTGTGTGTGTGTGTGTGTGTGTGTGTGTGTGTGTAGTAGGGATGTAATTGGAGGTGTAATGAATTTTTATCGGTCCTAGAGGTTTTAACTAATTGTTTCAATTCACAAATTGTAGACAACTTTTAATAAAAATTGTTTGGTCTTATCCATATCCATCATCAACTCTATATTACAGACCGATAAGATTCTCATTTACAAAAAGAAACATTTGAAGTTTAGAAACAAGAGGATCAGTTTATTAACAATTTGATTAAAAATTTGTTGTCAACATTTTGTGAAAAATTAAGAATAGTTCATAAAATTAAAATAACAACGGTGGACGGCAAAGTTGCTATAGCAGCTACATCCTCTTAATGTCGTTCAGTTTGTTGATGCATTCCAGCAATAATTAATGATTTTAATGGAGCTAAAAATATGCCACTGATGTCATTGTCATTGACAGAGGTAGGTCTCTGCTTTTGGCCTTTCAACTCTCTATGCTTAGATTAAAAGCATGGAATGTTTTCTTAAAATTAGTTATAAGTTGACGGTGAAAAGTCCACAAAGACACCATCTGTAAAAAAAAGTTATTCAAAACATAAAAACAAAAAATTCAAATAAGTGACGAAGTTGGGCTGGTGATTCTATGCCAATGTCTTGTGCCCCTAAGTCATCAAATAGTGGAAACACTTCTAGAAGATTTTTTCAGAATCCAGAGAAGTCTACTCAAGTTCTTGAACTTGATGTCAGTATAATAAAGATGTTGGAAGTTATTTTGTGTGCATTGTCATCTAGCTTTTTATTTGACTCTTCACTATTTAAAGAATGCTGTTACAAAACAGCTGAGAAGTATGTAAACCTATATCCCTGTTATCATATGCTACAGAATCTGCATCATATGCTCATACTCAATGAAGAGACACAAGAAGCTCACAATACAAACTAAAATAATTTGCATTCCAAAACAAATGACAATTTATAATTATATATTTAGATATATAATGTGTAGTTTAAGAAAACCTTTTATCTTGAAAAGAAAAATGGTTTTCCAAATGGTGTTCTTTATCAACTCAAAGAGGTTCCATTTTTTGACTAATTGTAAATTGCAAATGCATAGTTTTAATGTTAGTTGGTATTCAAAATGGTGTGGACTTTATTCGAGTTTATTGTTTACAAAATAAAATAATGCATGTTATGTAGCTAAATGTTTCTTGTGAATATACAAATTTGTTTGTATTCCTACAAATACTTCATAAATCATTCTTTATATCTAATTGTATGAAAGCTTGTTGATATTTATTTGGTTGCTAAGGACAGTTAAACTACATAGATTTAATTTTTAGTTTGTGTTATCATTCAAATACATAAAACAGCATTGTAGCATTAATATCAGTTTAGTTTATAACTTTGACATTTTAAGATAGTCTCTTAATTTAGGTACCTATGCAAAATGCGCTCTTGCAATGAAACATGGGTATCTATATGTAGTATGAAATTTACTAAACCTGGTAAATACGGGGAAAATCTGATAAACATTTTAAAAATTGTTACTTTTGTCCAGCTAATAATGATTTTGGCCCACTGTGCAATATAATAAATAAACAATATAGAATTTTCTTATCAAAATCAAAAAGCTTTTTTTAGAAGAGCTCCATTTTTCTGATCACAAGTTTTAACAATTATTATGTATTTCCCAACTTTCTTTTTTTTTCTTCTAAAATTGACTTTTTATTAAAACATCAAATCATGTGGTCTAAATTATAAAGCCACACATTCTAAACAGGTTCAGTGTTGCGAAAATGTTTTTTTTTAAATTTAATTAATAGTATTTGAATTTTTTTTACAGTTAACAGTGTATACATTTTTTTTCTTATTGGTTGTTTAAGGCTCTATTACCTTGTTTATCATTCATCACCCCTTCTATTATTTTTCACAAAGGAGAAATAAGTCAGACTTAAGCTAAATTTATACATTTTTACTGTTTGAATATATGAAAATATGCTGCCCCTAAAATTTTTCCTGCCTATGCAGATGTGTAGAAGACTTATAACAAATAAAAACATAAATGTATTAAATAGACAGGTTTTGTCTAACAATAGCTGGTTTATTGAGTTAACAATAGCTGATGTATTGAACCAAAAAAATTGGTCCGCCATTTGATAAGTTAAGTCATGTAGAGACATTCTCTTTAAGAGTTTTTTGTAAGTAATTTAAGGAAATTCTTTTGAAAATTCAGTAAAAAGGATATTGGTAGAACATCCTTCACCCAATTCATGTGTAAAAATATCTTCACCTTCAAATATACTCATAATGCAAGATTTATTAAATAAAAAATCATGCATGCAATGCATGATGGTTCTTTTAAATTAAACTTTTATCTAAAAGAATGATGTTTATAATCTTTTCTTAAACTTTATAAAAAAAACTTCACAGTTGGTGAAAAGAAAACTGTTAAGGGATAGTTTTAAAATGTGTTTAATAATAACACTTAAACATTTTGAACAGGTGCTCATTAATACAAATCCAATCCATTGTTTCTTAAAGCTTTTTCTTTATCCAATATATTTAATTGAAAAATAATTTCATGTAAGTTAATTAATTTCTATTATTTTTATAATAAACTTGAGTAAAGAACCAAAGTTTAGTTTGTTATTTGTTTTTACTTAAGATACTAATAAAAATAGAATTTTAACAAAATAAAGTATTAAAGATTCTTGCTGATTGTTTAATTTCCTATTTGGAAACATTAAAATTTGGGTTCCTTTGTTATAATTTTGTTTGCTCTTCTCATATGCCAAAAATTATTTAATTACTGTATTTGAGTTTTTAGCTAAACCACTTTTCTGAATTTTTTTTAGTCAACTTCATTTTCATATATTTTTATATGTTTATATTTTGTCAAAAGTTTGTAATTAACTCTACCTGATGCTATAAACTTTGAACATATTTTTTTTTTAATAAGTTGCTTTATTTTAGATAAAAACCTAACCTGCTTTGTCTATTATTTTTGTTGTTTGTATTTTCAGACTATGAGATAAAGTTATCACAAGCAAACATTTACAAATCTGGAAGCGTATCATGTAAATCATATCATTCGTTAATAACAAGATGCATAAATATTTTTTTTTGCAGTTGCAATTACATTGTGTGTATTGTGTTCCAGTGCCTTTTTAATCTCTATGTTATTTATTATATCGTTGCTTATTTATCATTCACAATTTCATTTCTGTTATTCTGTAATTATTTAGTTTATTGTTGTTTTGTGTTTGTGTTACTTTCAGTATTTAGTTTTTGTTTACATTACGGGATTTATGTTTTTTTTTTTTTCGCATTCTAAAATATTCACCTATAAAATGGAAGTTGCATTTCTTGCCTCAAGTGTCTTTTCAATCTCTATGTTTTTTCTATTATGTTTATTAATTATTTTTATTTATTTATGTATTAAATAAGTTCATAAGACTCTGTAACTGTACATTGTAAAAGTAACTGCACAATGTAAATAAAAAATGTACAACAACAACACAATTTTAGTTACAAATACTCATA
Organism: Hydra vulgaris; assembly: GCF_038396675.1. NCBI lineage: Eukaryota > Metazoa > Cnidaria > Hydrozoa > Anthoathecata > Hydridae > Hydra > Hydra vulgaris. Next base: position 46,740,780 of record NC_088920.1, on the reverse strand, counting down.
TTTTTACTCATATTTTTCATATATTTCAGAATGCAACAAATAAGATAATGAAAACATGTTAATAAAAATCTTTAACTGGATTTAAAAGCAATTAAAATTGTAACTGTAACTGTAATATCTGTTGCTGTAAGATATAGTTTTAACCATTTATAATTTTAAAGTAAAACTGATAAAATAATAGAAAAAATTAGCTTTAAAGGACCATAACTGCCTTTTAAATTCCATAATTAAAACAAATTATTAAACAAGTTGCTGCCATTTTGCTATGATCTTGAATTTTTTTTTGTTCTTTTCACAAACATAGGTATGTTCCCCTGGGATCAAAATTTTTCTATTCCAATGGTTCAGTAACTATTGGATGCGGATTGGAAGTATGGCATGGCTACCACATGAGTGTTCGACCGAGTCAATGGAAAATGTTAATGAATATTGATGTTTGTGCCACTGCTTTTTATCGCTCCATTGATGTTATTGAATACTTATACGAAATAACTGGTTACGACTGTAATGCTGAAAAGCAACCTCTTAATGATCACAAAAGAAGACAATTTCATGAAGAAATTAAAGGTGTTTTTAAATATATGTATTTTTATTTATATATTTTTTGACAAAATTATCATTTACATATGTATATACATACATACATGCATACATGCATGCATACATACATACATACATACATACATACATACATACATACATACATACATACATACATACATACATACATACATATATATGTGTGTGTGTGTATATATATATATATATATATATATATATATATATATATATATATATATATATATATATATATATATATATATATATATACTATATATATATATATATATATATATATATATATATACTATATATATATATATATATATATATATATATATATATATATATATATATATATATATATATATATATATATATATATATATTGGATTTGTTTGGATCTTATTTTAAGTTTTGTATCTGTCTTAAAAGCAAGGGCCTCATTAGAAGAGCCATCCCAAATATGACAAGAATATTAGTCGAAAATCACTTATCTTATTTTTTATTTTACATGTTGTTTCTTCATTTCATACAAAAACAAAAATAAATAAGTTTATAGAAGTAGAATGGAATCAAGAGTAATTACATAATAAAAATATTAGAGCCAACATTATTCTATCTTTTTTGTTCTCATTAGATGTTAACTTTGCAATTGATTATATTAACAGTTGCTATGAGAGTTGAGTAGTAAATGATAATTTGAGAAGAGGTAAAAAAACTCAGTAAGAGTGTTGCCGCATCATCATTGATATAGGGATGTCAACAGTATTATGATATTTATTAATAGTAAAAAATTTTGAGATTTAGTTAAGTTTTTGTTAAATATTTTTGAGTTTAATGATGAAAGTTTTGAGCTCAATAAAATACATTTGTAACAGAAATGTTATTTGAACCACAAGATGTAGAAGAGTTTAAATGGGAAATAGCTTTTAGTAACAAAAACAGGAGTAATTTGAATATCTAACAATAGATGAAACTGTTTCTTTGGGAAAAACAGAAAAAGTGTGGCCATTAGATTCAAGAGATAAGTTATAGGAAAAGTTATTTGCAAATAGCATAGTCTTATCTCTGGGAGAGATAGTAAGTTCAGATCCATGTATGAGAGATGAAATGTTAGACTTGCTTTTTCAATGAATAAAATTTAAAAAATATTTTCTAAAGGTTTTTAGGACTTAACTTCTGAAATAAAATACAAGTTTTAGGCATCTGATTATAATGTTAGTAAAACCAGTAATACAGAGTCCCAAAAAGAACTCTGGATTTAAAAGTCATAAAGAGATTATATCTTGCTAGTTTTGGTATCCAGGAGCATTAAAAATATAAAGAAGTTTATGGACATCAAATAGGAAAAAAAATTAGACTTTTAGGTAAGTAGAACAATCATTTTTTGAACTTGGAGTTCTTAGGTATAATGTCAGCAAGGACTCCGAGCTTAAAAACAGTAAGCTCCAAGTCATTAAATCTCATGATTTTTTTCTTATAGTAGATCATAAGTCAAAAAACATGTTTAGAGTTTCTGAACACTACAGACCTGGAAAAAGTAGAGATATAAAGCTGGAGTCCTTTTGGGACTTCGCATCTCCGAGTAAAACTAACTTTTGAGATGATGAAATTTAGTATTATGTGAGTAGAAGATAATATATATCTGATAATAGTTAATAGATAATATATAATTAACTTTAGTAGTTAAGACTTGAACACAAGGAGTAGGAGTAAAAGCTTCTATGTCTGCCTGAATCCAAGAGTTTATAAAAGAGGCACAATTTAAAGAAGAGTGACAAAAAGCCTCTAAGACCATTATGAAGAAAATTATAAAATGAATCTCAGTTAGCCCTAGTTAGTCTGATGTAGAAGTTTAAGTGTTTTAGTAAGATCATAACATGATCTGAAAAACCCAAAGAAGAACAAAAGAAAACTGAGCTCAAGCTTGAGCCAGAGAATCAATGTGTGAAAGTAACTGATTAGGGTTGTCTGAAAACAAGTCACAAAGTTAACTGAGTACAAAATAGAAAAAAACTAAAATTTTAAGTTTTAAAGCCAGCAAGGTCAATGGTATTAGAGCCAAGCCATTTAGTGTGATGAGCATTAAAGTCATAGATTGTAATCGTGGGAAGAAGTAAAATGATAAAGAATGAAAAAAAGGTGGTTGAGTGAGGAGGAGCTAAGCAAAAGCACATAAAAGAATAGTCAATACCAATAGGTGAATTGATACATAAGAATATGCCATGCCAGACAGATGAATCAAAAGATGAAACAGCCAAATTTAAATTAGTCTCACGAAGAGCATATTTTAATGGATAAAAAGTTACTTTGAAGACCATAAATAGTTGCAAAAAATAGGTTGAAAGAATTTGTTAGTAATGATGATTTTTCTGAAATCTTTACTTTATTCATGTTTCCAATAGTTAAAGAACTTCAATAACAAATAATGCATAACATCCTAAGTAATAAATTTGTGGTTGCCTCATTCTTGCTAACCAAAACAAATTTGTAATGAAATGAACACTAAAAACACTTACAGGAACACACTCTTTTTGCAACATGGCACTTTTAATACTCTGATATTTTACAGTTGATGTTGGAATCAGCCTCTCTAAAAGCTACCGCAGAGTTCAGGAAATCTTACTACAAGCCAGCTTCAGAAACATTAAACTGTGTTTTAGAGCTGTACTCTATTTAGAAATTAACAAAAATAATTGCATAGCCACTACAAAGGAAACACAGGCACCTACTAATGAATAGAATCAAGAAGATCCAGTGTTCATTATCCAAGGGAGGAAACAATGTAATACAGGTTTATATCTTTGCTAGCCTATTAGATGAAGAAGGCTGGTTAAAAGAAGCTTTCCGTTTACACTTTTTAAAGTTTTTGCCTAGGAGGCATTCTTCAAGACAGTTGTTATCTACCCAAGATGAGTATGTTATCTACCCAAGATGAGTATTTTTATTGAGACTATATATAGTCTTTATTAAACAAAGATTTCTCTTAGTTTTTGTCTAAAAATATTTGTCTTAGTTTTTGCCAATAAAGATAAGTTCTACAAGGTATGAAGGATTTGCTTTTCTAGGACATGAGGTGTGTGCAACGACTGCGCTGTGTTGTATGTTTATAAAGCTTTCACTGCATTTTATGCCATAATAGGCTATTGGTAAAACAATGATTTGAATCTCTTGATTGTGAACTTTTGGTTCATAATTAAGAGGTTGAAAGTTCAAACCCACCCTACACTCTGGAACTACTCTTCTTAACCTATTTCTCTGTGTTCTAAAAAACTTAACTTGATTTGTTGTTATTTTACCACAATTTGCTACTTCCACTATCTTGAGGGTGATTGAAAATGTTTTAAGTTGGTGTTACATAGATTACATTTTAGAATTACCTAGTTGGGACGATGTGCAACTGAATCCTAATGAAATTTAATTCTGTTTCTTGTGCATGTCTTTCTTGTTTAGAGTTTATCTCTATTTTATTCACCTTTAGGATTAACAGCTTGATTGTTTACCTTTCTTTTAACTTCTTTGTCTATCTGAATTTAAAACTGTTTCTACATTATGATGATTCCTTTTGCCTGTTATCACAAATCTTTATCATCTCATTTTTCATTAGAATTATTTTTCAATGTCTCATAAAAATGCACAACTTTGTTGAAAACATTTTGTCTTGCTATAATTTTTTTTTTTTTGAAACAAATTCCTTCCCATATTTAGTCCTGCAAGCAACCACAAGTTGAGAGGTGGGTATTAAGTTGGGAGTTGACAGAATACAAAGAGGAGAGCTAAAGAGCAAGAAAGTGATTGACAGCTTAAAAAACTGTAAATTATGTGTCAGGAAAACATGAAAATGGGATTTATTCCCAAAGAAGTGATGTTAAGAGAAAGAGATTTATAAAACTTTTTTGAGCATGAAAGAAAAGTTACAGTAAAAAGATGCAACTGAGCTGAATGATGAGTCAACTGAGCTGAATGATGAGTCTTAATTGAGTTTTGATTGATGGAACAAGTGATATAAATGAGAAACGACACAGGATCAAGCATGGAGCCTTGTGGTACTTAAGAAGTTATTTGAAATGAAGGAGTGTATTGTTCATCAAGGACAACAATTAGAAAGAAATGATTCAATAAACTTTTTTGTTAAATAAATATGAAAATGTACATTGCCTAAATCATGGAGCACTGTTACTTTTTTTGAACACCCATATTTACATAGACACACAATGAAACTTCATTTTCCAACTACAACAATTGTCTGTTAATAACACACTTTAAAGTCATGACTTTGCTATGACTGCAATTATTTACAATTTAAGGGAGAATACATTTAAGAGATTATTAGCAATCAGTTTATTATTTTTATATATTAATTAAAAAGGATTTTTTGTAAAAAAGAAAATGTGTGATAACAGCAATAGAGTTTTGCCTTCGTCAATATAGTTTTTGATATATTTTTCAATATACTCTTTAATATATATTTTTCAATATACTCTTTAATATATATATATATATATATATATATATATATATATATATATATATATATATTAGGGTGACAAATAAATTTATTGAAAAAAAGATATTTTTTTTTTTTTACGCTCTCAACCTTTTATTTGGTTCCATTTAATGAAAAAATGATACTGGGAAATTTTGGACACAATTTGTTAAGGTTTAGGGGTTGCTCAATCTAATATTTTATTTTTACAAAGCTGCTCAACCCACATTTTTCATATTTTATCATTTATCTTTTCTATTTTACTAATTAAGTTGACAATGCTATCAATATTTTATTATTTGTTAATCTAATGAGTCATGCATAATACACATTGTTTTTTTTAGAAAATTAAAAAGTAAAAATAAAAATATTTCATCATCCAGTTAAGTTACTGCATCAGTATTGCACTTCTGCTAAAACTATTGCATTATCCTGTAAATACAAAATACATTTTTAAAACACATTATTAGAGATATATTTTCAAAATTGATTTATTGTAAATGGAGACAAGAAGTCAAAATGAACTATGGTGTATTGGTCAAGCTACATCTGTGATCACAGGGCACAAGTTGCCATCTTAAAGACAAGTTTTAAAATCTTGTTTTTTCTTCAAAAATAACAACAATGCAAAAGAAAGTGCAGGCCTTGTGACAGATCAGGTTCTAGACTTTTGGCAAAGAGCTAGAATTCCAACAAAACAACGTTATCATGTTATAACACATGTTGAAAAACTTGTTGAGAAATACAGAAAGCTGAAAAAGAATAAAGGCAGAAAAACAGAAACTCAGCAAAGAAATGTGGAAATTTTTTCTCAAGAAATTGAAGAACTATTTGATATTGCTCATGAAGATGCTTTAAAACTAATGACAATAGAAGAAGACAAGACCTTTCTTACACTACAAAGAGAAGGAAGAAAAGGCTATATGAGTTCAGTTGATTGTGAATTATTTAAACAAGAACAGCCTATTTTAAACAGAAAAAAAGCAAATGAAGAAAGAGAAACAAAAGAGTTAAAAAGAAAAAAAGAAGGAATGTGTTCAACAGTCACAGACCTAGTTTTGACAGAATCAGACTCCTCTCAGGGTACAGATAATGAAGTAGATGACTTTATTCCATCATCAGCAAAGAAACTGAAATAGAGTGAAAAAACAGAAAAAAAGAAAGTGATTACTCCAGCATTTTGTTCAGCTCTTGATCGTTTGAAAATTCCAAATCGTTCTGGTTCCTTGGTTTTGTCTACAGTTTGTCAAGGGTTAGGTGCCAATATTGAACATGTATCTACATCATATGAATCTCTTCGATGTGCACGTATTGAAAATCGTAAAGAAGTTGCAAAAAGAATTATTTTAGAGTTCAAATCACAGATTCCATTAACTGTACATTGGGATGGAAAATAGTTATCCGATTTGACAAGCAGAAATGAAGTGGATCGACTGTCCATATTAGTGACAGGATATGATGTAGAAAAACTGTTGTCAGTCCCAAAACTAGATAGAAGCACTGGTGAACAAATGAGTTATGCAACAGAACAAGCTTTAAAAGATTGGAACATTTCATATGACAGAATTGTGGCGCTCTGTTTTGATACTACTTCAAGCAACACAGGTATACATTCAGGTGCTTGTACCTTGCTGGAAAAATTAATTGGAAAGTCTTTATTATACACAGCCTGTCGACACCATATTCATGAAGTGATTTTATCCCATGTTTACAAAACTTGTTTTGGAACATTTTCTGGTCCAGAGGTTAAGTTGTTTCAACGATTTCGTGATCAGTGGAGTAAACTTAATTCTAAATCATGGCTCTTAACTGATGCAGATCTCAAAGTATATGGCTCACTTGTACCGTCAGCTATAGAATTTGCTGTAATTATGATGCAAGGATCAAAACAACCTCGCAACGATTACAATGAGTTTTTGCAACTAGCAATAATTTTTTTAGGAAAAACTCCTCCAGGCCAAAAGGGAATAACTTTTCGTTCTCCTGGTGCTATGCACCAAGCACCATGGATGGCAAAAGCACTGTACTCTATTAAAATCTACTTGTTTTGACATCAATTTTATTTAACAAAAAATGAAAAGAAAAATTTTCTACGATTTTCGATTTTTTCAATATTGATTTACATGGAACATTGGTTTCGGGCTCCCATTTCTTCATCTGCTCCTCACAATGACCTGACACTGATTAGGAAATTGAATAAATTCAAAATATTTGACAAAGAAGTAGCTGAATCTGCCATAAAAGCTATTGCAGGACATTTATGGTGTTTAACTGAAGACCTTGTGAGTCTCTCTTTTTTCAGTAATGATGTTGATAACCAAACTAAAGAAAAAGTGTTGATTGCGCTTGAAAAGCCAGCCAATAAAACCCAGATAAAAAGGTTGAAGGTAAAGGATTGATGGATAAAATTGTAAGCATGAACTTAGATGACTTTGTAACAAATAGATCAAAATATGTATTTGAATTGCTTGGAATAAATTGGGCATTTATGAAGGAACATTGCCCAGACAAGTGGAGTACAATAACGGAATACCAGGATGCACATAAAATTGTTAATTCTATGAAAGTTGTGAATGACACAGCTGAACGAGCAGTGAAACTGGTTTCAGATTACACAAAAATCTTGACAAAAGATGAAACTCAATTGCAATATATTTTACAAATTGTGGAAGAACATTGACGTCAAATTCCAGATATGCGAAAGTCTACAATTGTTAACGCATTAATAAAAACAAGTGAACAAACTGAATCAAACATTCATTAAAATCATATAAATAACACTAAACTTGAATAAAATAATTAAAATTTTGTAGTAATGAAAAAAATAAAAAAGTATATTCATTTTTACTTTATGTTGACCCTTAAATCTGATAATATCAAGCTCATTGAGCAACCTCAAGATAAACCTCTGCAAATATCCTAATAATATTTTGCACAGTATATTTTTTAGTTAAAAGGAACACAATAAAGGGTTGAGAGTTCAATTTCGAGCACTTTGATTTTTTTTTGTCGCCCTTATATATATATATATATATATATATATATATATATATATATATATATATATATATATATATATATATATATATATATATATATATACCATATATATATACCATATATATATTTATATATATATATACCATATATATATCATATATATATATATATATATAAGTCATATATATGACTTATATATATATATCATATATATATAAATATATATGACTTATATATATATATATATATATATATATATGTCTCCACAAGTCTCCGTTTATATTAAAAGTGGTGACTTTTTAATATAATCGTAAAAAATATTTATTGGCCTTAGTACATACATAGAATATCTTTTAGCCTGCTGCTACAAGGGAGTGCTGCTACATCCATTATCTTTTATCTTACTACTACAAAGGAGTGTTGCTATATGGACTATCTTATAGCCTGCTGCTACAAGGATGTGCTGCTACATCGACTGAGGATATGGCATAGGGCAGCAATCTTTTTTTTATTATTATTTTATTTACAATTTCTAACGTTTAAAAACTCTCCACTGACAAGAGCGCAACAAGTGAAAAAATAAAATTATTTTTAGACCGCCTAACTGTAGCTTTACCTAAAATTACATTTTGTAATTTTAGGTAAAGCTACAGTTAGGCGGTCTAACCAGCCAGAACCAGAATGATCTAATAATCACAAATTCCGGTACATCCCTTATGCTAACGCAATACCAATTAAAAATTTTTTTTGTCTGCTCATTAAGTCAACATTGATCTTTATTACAATAATAAACAGCTGGGTAAAAGCATTTAATAATTGTTAAAACTGAAATGTTTTAATTATTTATTTTATGTAATCAAAACAATTTTAGTAAATTTCTTAACTTAAAATTAGCTGAGATACCAATATTCAGCTAATTTGATAAACAAGTTTTATAACAGTTTATATATTTTAAAAACATTTAGTTGGATTATGATGCTAAGTATTAAACTTTAGAAAACAATTCTGCAACCAATTAGAATTGGATTTTCAAGTATTCAAATTAATTTAGTAATAATATGATGTACTTTTTAGAGTTCACTAAAATGAATTTTAAAAATTATGCATATATATATATATATATATATATATATCTTAGGTTTAAAAATTGAAATAACGTATTTGGTAAAGCAAAGAAGAAAATACAGAGTGAATGGAGTCACTGAGAAATCTGTTACTGAACAAATGTTTCCTATCGAAGAAAATGGGAAAAAAAGAAATATCAGTGTTGCCGAATATTTCAGGAAAGAAAAAAATGTGCAAATTAGGTAGAAACTACTTTTTTTTATATTCATTATCTTTTTATCGTTTTCAATTTATGTAATAAAATTTTTTGTACATAAGTTATTTAGTTTTTACAATGTTTAGATTTTAATTTGGGTAATAAATGCTAAATTTTTTTTCAATAAAAATTGAACCATATTTGGTCAATAAAAATAATTACTCTCATCCTTTCAAATTCTTTTTGAAATTAATCCTTTGTCTTCGGGTTTTTGGTTAGTTAAAGATTAGAGATAGTGTCTCTGGCTTTGTGAAAACTAAAAAATGTATAACTCACAAGGATTAATGCGATTTGTGTTAATGTGTTCTGTGACATTTAATTTTTTTTACTAACATTTCATTTATGGACTTTTTTTAAACTACCGTAGTTTACTGAATTACCCCAAAATTATTGTAATTAAGAACTCAAAATATGTTGAAATCTTATTATGTACAGACAAAAAAAGCAAAAAAATTTTTAAAAGAAGAAAAAATAATAAAGTTACTTTCAATTATTAGTGTTACATGTTACATCATATTATTTTATTCTATGTCGTGATCCAATTTCATAAATACTTCTCTTTAAACCTGACCTAATTTCGTAAAATACTTCTATTTAAACCTGATTTTTGTTATGAATACAAAAGTTATTACGCTTTATTAAAATTCTGTCACTACAAAACATCTCTTAAAAACTATTGAATTTGATTTTGTATTTATGCAAATATCTTTATAGCAATACCAACAAGAAAAGAAAATAATATCAAATTAAAATGCTTTTCTATGAATTCTGTTATTTTAATCAGGTGACATAGAGCTATGTCTCAGCCCAATATATTTAAACCATTTTATTTCAGATATTTTGAAAAAAATTGAAAACATTTGATATATGAAAGGCTTGCAATGTTTTCATATAGTTGACTATATGATATTGAGAGCTATGCCCATGTCAAAATAAACATGGCAAGTGTGTTGCTTGCCATGTCAATTTAAATAGTCATAAGGATCTGCAAACTGATGAAATAGAGAGCATTTGTTTAAAAATAATTCTTTTGAAAACAAAACAGATATTATTTGCGTTTTTGAAAATACTAAATATTCACAACATCCAAAATATTTTAGACTGAAACATTTAAAAATGCGTATAAAACAATTTTATTGTTTATGATAAACTACTTTTAATTCAGTTCATTTACACGTAATATATATGATGTATATCATGTTTCACTTCATGGTAAAATCAATGGTTGCCTTTTATATTCTTGAGTTTTTTTATTTTATTGTTATTTTCTGTTGTTAGTTAAAAACATTCTTTATTTAAACTGTTTTTTTTGTTTTTTTTCTTGTTCAACTTTTTGATTAAATTTCTTTTTATAAATAAACTTTAAATATCATCGCGCATTTTTTTCTATTTTGTTATCAAGAAAACAATTAGCTTTAGTAATTTTAATGTGGCATTTTATAAAATGATCTTCTTTTGGTATTAAATAATTAAGTTTCAATTTTTTTAATTTTTTTTTTGTGCTAAAACTAAATGTGCTTAAACTTTATATCATCATTGTATGCTAAAATTTTGTATTTTCTACAGCTGCACTTCTATTTAAAATAACGATCAATCAAACAACATCTTTGCGTGTTGAAAACAACATCTTTGCACATTGTAAAGCGTTAAGGAGTAGTTACAAAATCTGTTAAAATTAAAATGTTCTTATATTAAATCAATGATTTTATAAAAGTTTAATTATATTATATAAAAAGTTTAAACAATTAATTAAAAGTTAATTGTACAAAAATATAAAACATCTAAAATTACTTTGATGTTATCAAAGTAATTTTAGATGTTTTATATTTTTCATTTCTCCTCCATTTTTAATCCGCCCATGTGAGCTATTTCAGAAAAACATTATATCAAACAATTAATTGGAGCATTAGTTATTTACAAAATTAATTGTCAGTTTTTTTGTCAAAAAAAGATGATTTGGTTTATAATTATATCGAAAGTAATTTTTAATTAAATAAAGTACTTTTTCATTTACAAAGTTAGTAAGTGTTATGAAACAAAAATCAAACACTGAAAAACATTTTTTTTAATTTACTGGTCAATAAAAACACTTGACTGTCAATTCAAAGTGCTAGCCAGTCAAATTGACCTCAAGGTGGAAACATGGTTTGAAGCTGTTTCAATTGTGTTGGTCCTATATACTTAATCGATGCTTGAGATTGTGCTGGTCATAATGAGCAAAAATATGTACAAGGGTATCATAAGCTATGTTATGCAGCCACATGCTAAGGACAAAATGACTCGAGAATGGATATTTTAGCTGACAATGACCTGAAGCAATATTCAACCATAGTGAAAGGGTTTTTCGAGTCCAAAAAACTGTGGTTAATGACATGGCTTTTGCAAAGTTTTGATCTTAATCCTGTAAAATATCCATGGGAACACATCAATTGATAACTTACAGGTTGAAAAGCAACGTTTAAACAAGATTTGTTTGAAATTTTGAAAAAATGAATGGAATAAATTGACATTAATGTGATTAACAAGCTCGTGGGCCCAATACCTTATTGCTGTCAAGCAGTAATCCTCAGGGTTTCTTGATGAAGTTTTAAAGAATTCTACTTCAAATTAAAACATTTTCTATCGAAAAATGTTTTTTTTTAATCTTGATTCACTTAACAAGACTGCAAGCAACCACTAATAAGTTGGAATTATTAGAAAACAAAGAATAGAGTTAAAGAGCAAGAAAATGGTTGACAGAAGATTTGAAAAGTTGTAGTTTGTATGAGTCAGGAAAAGTTGTACAGTAGAATCTCTCTAATTCAAATTTTATTAGGAAAAATAAAAGTTTGAATTAGAGAGATTTTTTCAATTATTGAAAGTTTATTTTTTTTAAATGCATTTCACGGTGACTTTGCATTTAATCGAATTATGGAGGTTTTTGAATTAAGGAGATTCGAATTAGAGAGATTGTGCTGTAGTTTGTATGAGTCAGAAAAACATAAAAATTGGAGAGAGTTTAAAAGGGCTGAAGTGCAAGATAAAACTAGGTGAATAAATGTTTTTAGGGCATGCCATCAGAGATACAGTAAGGGAATGAGACTTTCCTCACAATCACAAGTCAAGCGAGAGTGAGTTATGGTTAATGGAACTAGAAATAATAGCTCTTTTAGCAGCGACTATGATAGTATTTGTAGATAAGAGAAAGAGATCCAACTACAGTACGATGGGAGGGGTGCTCAAGCTTGGCAGATAGACCAGGTCCATATATATTTACAATGATTTTTTGGACCTTGTCTTAAAGTAAAAGAGCATCATTAGAAGAACCAGCTCAAATATGACAACATTATTCCATACAGGGGCAAATAAGAGATTTGTAGAGGTAGAGAATGGAATCAGGAGTAAGATAATAGCAAGCACTATAAAGAGAAGCAACCTTAGTAGATGTTAATTTAAAAGTTGATTATATATATGGTTTCCATAAAAGGTCAGTTGTGAACGATAATCCAAGAAGGCATAAAGAAGAGGACTCAGTGAGACAGTTTCCGTTTATCAATATAGAAATGTGATAGTTATTTGTAGTAAATAACTATCACATTTCTAAATTGATAAAAAATTGAGTTTTGTTGGATTTAAACTTTACAAGCCACTACAAGCCTGAATCTGTTACAGAAATGAGATAGATTCAAGATTAGCTGCCTGTTCTAAGTGGCTCTATTTGCTGTTCATCAGCAAATAGAGCCACTTTAGATGTAAAGTTGTTCGGAAGATCATTAATGTAAATAAGAAACAAAACAAAACCAAGAATAGAATCTTGAGGCACTCCAGAAGTTACTGGAAATGAAGAAGAGTGTTGGCCTTTGAGTATGACTTTAATGAAGTGGTTACAAAGAAATGATTTGATAAACTTAAAAACTTTCCTAGATACACCATAATAAGGTCTGTTTACCTACTTAACTTGCCTTTAACCTATCCACCTACATACCAACTTCCATCGAATAAAAGTGCTCTTCGATATTTCTTGTTCCTAACTTCAGCTAGAGATAAGCAATTCAAACCTATTAAAACAAACTTTTAATGTTCTTGAGCATAAGAGGATGTTATATGCAAAGGGAAAGACGAGTTTTGTTATTCAAATACCAAAAAAATACTGTTTACTCTGACAAATTATAAATATTTGGAAGTCTGCTGGTTTCAGTAGTTACTTGATTTCTGAGAGAAGTATAGTAAAAAAGTTTAATTCTCCATACAGCAAATACAAAGTTTTGTGCAACAGTAAAATCTTTCAAATCAAAAAGCAAATTTTCCAACACCATAAAAATGACGTTTACAATATGGTAGAGAAATTGTTTAGCATCAGAGCAAAAGACTTTGAGAAGTAGTTGAGACACGATGAATCAATGCCTCGTACTTCTGCTTTACTAGCGGAATTGGCCTTCTTAGATGATCAAAGGTATTTTTTGCTTAAAGTTTTTTGCGAAGATTTAACCTATTGAAATGACATATCTACAAATTTTTTGCAAATATAAGAAATCATTTTTTTGAGAAACTTTGATTTTTCATTCAAATTTATCTTTTGCACAGAACTAACAGAAATATGATCATATGTTCTAAAATTGACACAGAGCTTGAAGCAAGGTTTCAGAGAAAAATCCATAGATGCAAGAGGCAAGAAGAATACAAAGATCGAGCACAGAAGGGCAGCGATTCAATAATTGATGATAATAAAGATGAAATTGGTGAAAAAAACGCAATGGAATCATAACTTTTTTCCTAACAATGATATAGATTTCGCAAATGAGAAACCTGCAGAATCTAAAAAAAACCTGAGCTGAATCACAATTAGGTAATATCAAAGTATAATTTGTTTAACACATAAAAATTTTTATTTCAACTTCTGAATAAATAAAAAGAGAGAACATAAACATTTTTCTCGTATAATGCACGGACATTTTAGGTAAAATGATTATTTTTTTGAAGTAAATGTATAACTGAGCTAAAAATCTTTATATTAATTTAGGGTCTCATTGCAGCAACAACTTTCACCAGTATAAGGGTCAGTTTCAGCATTCAAGATCAAACTCTATTTATTGCAAGCGTAATAATCTATTTAGGAGGAGATGTTAAACAACTAAAGTTAAGCAGAGAATCTGTCAAAAGGTCTGTCTTGGTAAACCATTACTTTGAATATTGTGTAGACACTATATTGCCAAGATAAATATTACTTGGTTATTGAAGGCAATTTCAGAGGAAACTTTTAAAGCCCCTGCAAATAAGTTGCTGAAACATTTCCAGAAGAAATGGCTAACAGAGTTTTATCCAAAAGTTTCATATTGCCAAGATAAATATTACTTGGGCTTTTAAGGCTAACTCAAAGGAAACTTTTAAAGACCCTGTAAATAAGTTGCTAACAGATTTTCAGAAGAATTGGGTAACAGAATTTTATTCAAAAGTTTCAACAAATGGTGCTGTAGAAAAGTTCAAATAATTTCCTGAGCAAGATCTTATTGTTGGCAGTGATCTCTGCAAACTCTATTTGAAGTCTAAAAAGTTTGTAACTAAAGTACCAGAACATGAAATCTTACCCAGGTCGGTAGCAATAATATAAAATGAGTTAGTTTTTCCATAAATATACTTTTTTTAAAGGAATATAAATAAAAAAAAGAATGTTTTAGGAATGATTTTAGGTACCTTGTTGAATATTTTGTATATCACATAAATGTTAAATCTGACAAATTAAATAGTTTTCAATCAACCTGGCGCCTGCCACAATGCAAGATTTATGGACTATGCGATATACTTTCTAATGCTCGATATGACATCCAAAGTGATTGAATATCTGACTCCTGAAAAAAGACATATGGTCTCAAGGGTAGCCATTTATTATTGCTATTTATTATATACCTGTCTTTCTTAAATCAGGCAAAACAGAGCATGCCGTTATAAATGATTTTAATGCATTCAAAATTGCTGAAACAGTTAAAACAGAATGAAGTTATGAAGTTGGAAACTCACTTCAGAAAAGCACGAGTAACCACAATTGGTATTTGTCTCCTAAAGTTGTTGTACTATAGTTAGGTAATCCTCATATGAAAGCAGATGCTAAGCATTTAATCATTGAGAAACTTCTAAGATCAAACAAAAGTTTCGTTATAAACATATTTGTATTTAGACTAACTGAATGTTGTAGCATAGGATAAGCAACTGCTGTTATTGATTTTCACACAAAAAAATTTTTCGATCCTATTTTGTGTCATCTTAATGTCGAATACTTTATAGAAATTAAAAAATGTCTTTTCACTTCTTAAATTGGAAGTTTTGTATATTGACCAATCAAAAATCAATTATTTATAATTACACATAATTTTTGAAGTTTTTTATGTAGCCATTATGAATAAAATTTGGCATTAAAAAGTTCAATGTCAGCTTTTTACTTAAGTAAGTCAAAAGTTGTAAATAAAAAAAGAACTAGAAGGTTTCTGAAATTTTGTTTTTAAAACATAGAGATTTTCAAAGTATGAATAAAACAAGTTTTCGCTACTGAAGTTTTTATTTTTGGAAGAATCAAAAATTTCAAATGACTATATTTCATGAATCACAAAAGAATTATTGAAATAAATAATTGTAGTATATATAAAATAATAATAGAATATTTAAAATTAAGAATTATAGAAATAAAAAAAAATAGAAAAAAGAATTTAACGAAAAGAATTTAATAAGATAATGATACAAAGCATTGTGTTAGACATGTTAAGTTTAGATATGTTAAGGAATATTTTAAATCACAAAAAATCAAAATTCTTAAATGGTCTTCACAGAGCTCAGCCATTTATTTAAAAATTATAATTTTGCAATTTTAATAAAAATTTTACCTGTTTTTATGTAAATTTTATTCAAAACTCAGTTGTTTCTAAACTTTTGCACAGATGCAATTGAGTTTTAATTAAACTATAAACTTTAACTATAAACTTTGAAAATTTTGTAATATTTTGAATTGAAATAATAAAAGTACATGGTAAAAGTTTCAGTGGAGATAAACTAAAACTTTTATATATATATATATATGTATATATATATATATATATATATATATATATATATATATATATATATATATATATATATATATATATATATATATATATATATATATATATATATATATATATATATATATATGTAGACATATATATATATATATATATATAAATGTATATATATATATGTAGATATATATATATATATACATATATATATATATATATATACATATATATATATATATATATATATATATATATATATATATATATATATATATATATATATATATATATATATATATATATATATTTGAATTTTTACATAAGATTTCCTGCCCTTCCTTGCCTTCATGTTGGAGATGAAAAAAAAACTATTTATATTCCAATGGAAGTTTGCAGAGTTGTTCCTGGCCAACGTTGTCTTAAAAGGCTAAATGAAAATGCAACAGCAGAGATGATAAAGATTGCAGCTAAAAAACCGAACCTGCGACAAGCAACTATAGATGACATTGTATAACTTTATATATACATATATTTTTAACAATTTGTTGAAAACCTTTATTTTGCAAGATACGAAATTTTTATTTTTCAAAAACAATTTCTTTTTATAGATTAAAAATGCAAATTTTTCACAAGATAAATATCTAAAAAGCTTTGGAATTCAAATAGCAAACTCAATGGTGGAACTTACTGGTCGTATTTTGCCTACCCCTGGCATAAAATATGGTGAAAAGGTAAGTACTTTGTTTGTTGTTGTTGTTGTTGTTGTGTTTTTTTGGATTTATTTGTGTTTATTTTTATATCTTTATTTTTAGGATCAGCCTTTGTTACCTTCTAATGGTAAGCATTTTTATAATAAAAAGTCAAAATAATAAAAGCACTGCTTTTATCTTTAAAATAGACAATTATATATTAAATAACTCTTAAACAGTTTTTAAACATTTTTTAACAAGTGGTAAACATTTTCAACTGTTTAACTTGTCAATACAATGCATAAGTTTGTATAATTTGATCAAATCTCTTTTTTTTTTCTCCTCTCAAATGTCAAGCCTAAGGCATTCATATTTGAGGCTGGTATTTGATAAAATGAGTGAAGTTGCTCTGTGCTGTATTTTTGTATAATGTTGTACTTTTGTATAAGGAGACCAAACCAGAACTGCAAACTTAAGAAATGGGAAATGAATGTTAAATAAAAAAGGTTTAATTAAGTTGTAAAATGAATCTTGCAAGAAATTTTTCTATTTGTTCTAGCATTTGCTTTGCTTCATCAATATACTTGATTTTTCCATTTAAGGTTTGTAGAAATTATAAT
The DNA here is from genome assembly GCF_038396675.1 of Hydra vulgaris. Taxonomy (NCBI): domain Eukaryota; kingdom Metazoa; phylum Cnidaria; class Hydrozoa; order Anthoathecata; family Hydridae; genus Hydra; species Hydra vulgaris. The sequence goes on along the minus strand of NC_088920.1, from coordinate 46,723,075 downwards.
TTCAAGATCTTATTCAGACTTAAAATCATGAATTCGTATAATATTTGTAAAAAGTGGATATTTCTTATTGGTTGAGCCATAATGCATCCCAATGCACTTATTTATGTTGAATTTTAACAAACTTGAGTCTTTTCAAATGGTTTCATCCTGGATTTCTTTAACACACAAATCTAAAAATACATTAAGTATTGTTTTGGCAAAAATCATCAGCGAATAATGCAATGTAAATTTAAAAAAATAATATATAGCCAATGACAGAACCTTGAGGAACCCCCTAAAGTTACAGGATATAAAAAAAAGTGATGTCCATTGAGGACAACTTTTGTACTACGATCCCTAAGAAAGGATTCAATGATCTTAAAGATGTTACCTGATAAATCATAAGAAGAAAGCTTACAGAGAAGACCAGCATGCCAATTTTTATCAAAAGCTTTAGAAATGTCAAAAGCGATAGATTTAACCTCTCCACATCTATCTAATTCACAATGAAACCTATTGTTTAATACTCTTAGCAAATCAGGTGTAGAATGTGAAGATCAAAATCCATATTGATGATCAGAAAGTACGTTATTAGATTCAAGATGAGAGGTTTAGTGTTTTTTGATTAAAGACTCAAAAACCTTGCTTATGATAGGAAGAAGACTAATGGGAAGATAGTTAGACGACTCAGATTGCTCTCCAGAGTTTTTGAAAAAAGAAATAACAGATGTCACTTTCCAGCATGCTGTAAAACAATACTCTAATAAGCACTTGTTAAATAGTTTTAAAAGTATAGATGACAGCTTTAGAGAATACTTTCGCAAGACTATAACAGATATGTTTTTTAGACACGGTGGAATAATAGATTTGCCCTTATTATAGATACTGTTAAAGATTCTCCAGAAGTCATGAGAGCCTAATTTTTGAGATAAATTACAAGATTTTGTGACCTGAGAGTAGCGTTAGACAAAACCTTTTTACAATGGTTTTTAGCAATACTAAACAGACATCTTTTTTCTGGAGAATTGTTTTGTTGGTAGATAAAGAAAGTAATGGTCTTGATTGGAAATTGCAGGAGCACATTGTGAACTATGGAGAAGAGTGAGACTTGACTTGAAATGGTTGAGAGGGAATGAAAATTCCATGCCAACCTGAATCTAAGAAGTTATATAAGAAGCACATTTGTCAGCAGGGAGACGAAAGATTTCTACCCAAGGGCCATCACAAAGAAAATCATAGAAAGAGTCCTAGTCAGCTTTCATGTTATTGTAAGAACTACAATGATAAGGAGGTTCTGATGACGAAGAAGAATGAGAAAATAGTTTTAGAGAGATCGAACTGTGATCAGAAGCACCTAAGGATAAATGTGGAAAAACTGATTTAGAGATTTCATGAATTTTTTCCTTAAAAATTTCGCGTAGATTGAAACCTAAGAACAAAAGTATTTAAAAAGCTTGCCCCTCTGCTCAAATGTTTGCATCTTAAATTCATTCTATAGTTAAGAAGATTCTGATATGAAAAGATTTTAACTTAACCGTTGGTGTTTCTCTATTTCCTTGCGATCCATTTACTTCTTTTATATTTTAATTTTTTTTTAATTTAATTATGTTTTTAAATCCTGTTTTTTTATATCATGAAAAAGATAAACTTTTAAATAAATTAACAATGAATATTAGTGAACGATAGATTTAGAGAACTTGGTGACGGCTATGATTTTTTGTGTTTTACAGTTTTTGGAACTTAAATAATTTTTTTAATGTGTTAAAGAACTTGACTCAAAGCACAGAAAGTACTTAGTACTTTAGTTTATCAAAATTACTACCACTCTGTATTTAGAATCTCATTTCAACAACCAAACGAAGTTGACAGTGTTGATGCAGGAGGCATCACCACAGCAAGGTGCAGTAGATCAGATTCAGAAAGGTCATGTAGCTCATTTCCAGCTTTTCAACTTCAAAGTTCTACTTTCCAACGCTGCAAAATAATAAATTTTCCTACATGTGGTGGGGAACAAAACTAGTAACCTGTCAATTAATATTATTAATATTATAATATAATTAAATTATTAACTTCACTAAAGTGGTCACTAATTACAGGGTTTATAGAACTCAGGAAAAATTTGAAAAACCAGGATAATGTATTGAAAATTAGTGAAAACCTGGAAAAATTAAAATAAAAGGTTTTTCTGAAAATCTTCAAAATTAGGGAAAAGTCATGGAAATCTTTTGTATGTATTTATGTATGTATAAATTTAGATTTAGGTTAGCATTTGATGACTTTTTTTCCTTACTTTGTTCCATAATGCTTTTTCAAAATAATGAAAATTAAAAAGAGCTATCCTTGCATATTCTACCTACTTAGTCAATCGATGTATGTACTTATGTATGTACGATGTATGTACTGCCTCCGGCAGCTGGTTATTTCAGTATGACATCAGACTGCTCATCTAAACACGCAATAAAAGTTTTTTATATAGGTATATTTTTTATCTTTTTAGGTGCATGGAATATGAAAGGACGTCGCCTTTATAAAGGTGCTATAATAAAAAAGTGGGGTCTTATTGTTTATGACATCGGAAGACCTTTGCAGAATGATGTACTAATGGAATTCCAGGCAGAACTTATCAAATCAGCGTAATTTAATTTTAAATATGTTTTAACTACTAGTCTAGTTAGTTTTTGGTACTAAATTTTACCTGGCAATATACTAAAATATTAGTTTAATTTTATATGTTTTTCGTTAAGTGATATTTTTTTTTAAGATTGATTTTTTATTTTTTTTCTTCAATTTTTTTTCTTTATTAAATTTATATTTATTTACTATTTTTATATTGCTTTCCTATTTTTTTTTCGTTCTTAGTTTCTTTTTATCCTATTTTTTTTATTCTTAGTTTTTTTTACCTTAACTATCATTTAAACATCAAAAAATTCTAAACTTTTTATGTCATTTAGTGTTTAAGCAAATTGAAAATTTAGAAGAATTTATTTGTAAAATGGCAATATGAAATACTTTATTTTAGTATTTAAAATAATGAAATAATTTTATAGTGAAAAAATATAATAAATTAAATCAATAATCAAATTATTAATGTAAATTTATTCAAAAATACAAATTTTATTAAGTTAAAAAGTTGAATTAAAAACAATGTTAGTTTTGAGTTTTTAACTTTAGAAAAGAGATTGGAATTCAAATTGATAATCCAGTTTACCAGGCTCGTGCTCCAGCAAATGAAATTCCAGAATTTGTTATTAGTAAAGCATTTAAGAAAGATAGAGATATTGAGTTGCTGGTTTTCATTTTGCCAGGAAAGACACCATTTTATGGTATGTTTTAATATCTTTTTTAAAATAAATGTTTAATAAATCAATGATATATTTTGGAATAAAGTTTTTATATTCAAGAATATTTATAAATAACTAATTTATAAAGTATTAATGTATTAAAAGTATTAAAGGAAGCACCAACTAATGTTAGTAAGATATAATAACAAGGATAATGTTAATGCAAATGTTTACAATGAATAAAACTAAAATGTATAGCAATAATAATAATAATAATAATAATAATTATAATAATAATAATTATAATAATAATAATTATAATAATAATAATTATAATAATAATAATTATAATAATAATAATAATAATAATAATAATACAACAACAACACTAAAAAATAATAAATGACAGTATTATTAATTATTAGTAATGATAGGCAAAAATTACTATATGACTCTAAAATCAACCAATAAAAAATTACAATTAAATTGCAGAACATTTGCTGAAGCTTCGGTTTTGGCCAAAGCCTGGGGTATTGTTTGTAGTTACTAAGCAACTGGCTATATAAACATATAAATTTAATTAATGCTTTAATCTTGATAGCTTTAGGAGGTCAATTGCAATATTATTATTCAGTGTAGAAAATAATGGGGATGAATTGTCAACAACTGTTTGCAATGAACAAAGTTGCTAATTTGACATCCCAGAATGATTTCTTGCCTGTCCAGGTTAGCCGGTTAAAAATAACGAAAAGTTATGGAACTCAATTAATTTTAAGTTCTATATTTTTAAATTTTAAATTTAGAACATCTTAGCAAGTTAACTTAGAATGAAATTAAACTTAAAAAACAATGAAACATTGAAAATTACTTTATGTTACTTACTGATTGCTTTCTTATTGATGTTACTCAAAACATAGCTTTTAATCTAATAAAATTAGATTTGAAATAACTTTGTGCATGGAGTTGAAAAAATACTTTTTGATCTGCAAAGTTCAGTTTGTAAATCAAAAATTTTTTGATTTACAAAATTCAATTTGGTAGCTGAATTATTTTAAATAGTAAATATACCTATGTATATATAGAATAATTTTGTATTTACTACTTTATTTTATTATAATAGTTTTAAATTTAAATATAAATACTTTTTTTTATTAATAAATATTAATAAAAGCAAGAAACTAGTTTTAACTTTATTTTAAAATAAACTTTGTATTTCAATTCTCAGATTTTCTAAATTGGTAGCAAATTAAAGGAAATCCAATAATTTTTACAATTACATAGCCATTAGTACCTAATTAGTAACTTTGCAATTACATAGCCATTAGTACCTAATGGCTATGTAATTGCAAAGTAAAAATCGCTTTTTGGGATTGCTTCAAAGTGAGTATTTAGATGAAGAGCTTATTTGTCTAGAGGCAGTAAAGATGCACACAAAATATTGGCAACAAACTTACCAAATCATTTCAAAAAGGGGTATTACAATATACATAAAATGATAATTGGTTTAACTAAGACTAATTGGTGTTAACCATGAAGTTACACCAGATCCAAGTCCAAAGTCTGTATAACAATTTTGCACTTCTCAATAGATGCTCAAGAAATGAAAAGCACTCTTAAAAAATCAGTGTAAACTAGCAGCAAAGAGCCAAAGAAGAAACTTATGTTCACAAGTGTTTTTTAATTTCATTGCTCTAATTGAAGAACATTAAACAGATAACTCTAACTGAGATAACTCTAACTGAATGTAATTACTATTTAGTATTTACATTGTTATGTCTGCCATGGATAAACATTCACCATACATATTTTAGAACTTTGTATTTTGAAAAAGGTCAGAGAACAGGGAACTGCAATTTATGCAATTGCTATTTTTTGAGCATTGAATGGACATTTTTAACACTCATCCAATGCTGTGAATCAAAACTCTTGTTGATAAACTTAACAGCCATTTTCAAAAATACAAGGAAATTACTTAAATAATACAAGGATAATATCTAAAATTTGCAATGATGATTTATTCATATTTTAAATAAAAATTTACGAAACAAATCATAATATTTTCAAGTAAATCCTTTATCAAATATACTACTACTTTCGTTTAGAATCTCATTTCAACAACTGGATCAATACTGCCAAAAAGAGTTGGCAGTATTGATCCAGGAGGCATCAGCACTGCACGATGCAGTAGATTATAAAATTAGGAAAAACTCAGGGAAAATAGATATGAAAATTGCTATGAACTGAATTATTAATTTTATTTTAACTTATTGCTATATATAAGTTTAAATTAATAGTTTATGTTTTGATTTTGTAGTTTATTAGGCTTGATTAAGGTGATGTGATGAAGTGAAGCAAGCTCCATAATCCATGCAGTTATTTAATTATTAACTAGTAATTACTTAACACTGTTATTAATTAGCCAATTATTATTTTCTGTATACCTTTAAAGTTCAAAATCAAAGTTTAGGTTTCATAGGCTAATGTCCAAACCTTTTTAACAGAATTAAATGAACCAGTTTATTAAATGTGATAAGATTTCCTTAAATTAAAAACCTCTTAAATTGTTTATATATTTATTTGATTTTAAACTTATAAAATTTAAGTATTCTGACATCCAAAACAAATAATTTTATTAGCGCAGAAATAATTTGTTATTTTTATTTTGGTTAAAAAGTTTTTTATGTTTAACATTTATTTGCTATGTAAGTGTCAAGTTAAAAGCTCCACAAAACTAGGAAATTAATTTACTATTTCAAACATATTTGGTGATCAAGAGCTTGCTTTACTTTTTAAGGATGTTTTACCCAGTCTACATTATATAAAGTTATACACTCATGCGTTGTGTGTTTTTGAGTAGTTATGATATTTTGATATCAGCTTTTACTTGTAGATTACTTAATTTATTCTTTCTTTTTTTATTTATTTATTAAAGTTTAGATGCTGAAAAATCACATTTAAGTTTACAGAATTAAATTCTTAAAGTTTGTTGTGGTTTGTAGAAGATTTTTGCTGCAGTATCTGAAGTTTTTTTATATTGTTTAATTTTTTTCTAAAAATGAATGATTTGTAATTTTATATGACAGAAGAGTTTTGACCAACAAACACAACCTTTGTCACTAATGCACAAGCCAGTTTTTAAATGGACTTACAGAACTAAATTTAAACTGGAAAAAGAATTGGCCTAGGAACTTTCTATTCATTTGGCCCACTATTAGATGAAAATGAATAATTCCAATTTTAATAAAATTTTGTTTTGGAATCAGCTGTTTGGAGCAAATTTTTTACATGGTTTAAAATTTAAAAGTGGTTTCAGGCTCCCTTAAGCATCATTGGTCGTCGCATTTCATTCCTGAGGATAGAGAATCACCATTTATTCACCTCCTTTTCCTCTGATTTTCAGCGCTTTATAATATTGTTATAAGTCTTATGTTATAGATACTGTCTGATTATTTATCATACAAGTGGTATTTGAAATTATTATTTTATACAATCTGTTTTCAGTTTTATTTTATGACTTATAATAAACTATTTAATTACATTTTTTTCTCAGAACTCTCGCTGTCACAATAGTGCAGCGGTTAAGTGCACAGCCTAGCATGTCAGAAATTCAAGGTTCTCATAAGAGCAAAGTTCTATTTTTATATAAGCATCTCTTTTTTCTTTTGGTTAAGCTAGCAATCATCATACCAGTTTGCATATAAACCCATTTCCACACATATTATAGTTACTACCATAAGATGCTCACAGCACTCAATTATCCTCCCTCCCCCTCCCCTTTTTTTGTTCATAATTTTTTCACTTAAAATGAGTCTTTCTACTCCTCTGGATATCTATCCTTTTTTTTGCAACCTGTTTCTAGAATCACCCCTTTCATATCTATCTGACCATATGACTTCATTGGTCATCAGCATGCGATCATTGTGTTGGAAAAGAGGAAAAGCAATATTATTTTTATTAAAATTTTATTTTGATATCAGCTGTTTCCTGGAAATGTTTTAGTAAGAAAGAACTTTTAAGGATTTAAAATATTATTAAAGTTATGCATGTTTTAGCTAACTCATAAATTTTTCATATAATATAAATGTGACATATATCAATTCAATAATCAGCATAATTATCTTAACATGTATACAGTACATCCTGACACATTTCATGTTTTGTAGAACTTTTTTTTTCTAGGTTAAGGCTGGAAGAAGTTTAATATGACTTAAAATGCCTGCTTTGTTGTCTTGATAAAGTAAAGCTCTTCTTAGGCAGATGGTGTTGTAGAAAACCTCTACACGAAAGACTTTAGGAGTAAGAAAAAACTCATGTTGACCAGTTTTGAATTCTTTTTTATCTAATAAGCTGTCATAGATCTAAACCTATGTTACATTGTTTACTGCCTAGGATGATGAACACTGAATCTTCTTAACTCTACTCATGTTTGTGCCTTGGTTCTTTCTGTTGATGTATGTACTGAGGCATTTTACTTTGAATTCTTTACAGGTGTTTACTTTACATTAGTACTAATTACTATTTGTAAATATCCTTAATATAACAACTTTATTCAGAATTTATTTGATTTGGAGTCTCCACAACTTCCTGCTTTTTGATGATGTCATCCGCATGTGTCTAATGCTGGATTTACATATATTTATATATATATATATATATATATATATATATATATATATATATATATATATATATATATATATTAGTAGTAGAAAATCACTTAACAAAAATTTTTTCCATTTAACACTGTGTTTCATCAACAAAGATTCATCAGAAATATATATATATATATATATATATATATATATATATATATATATATATATATATATATATATATATATATATATATATATATATATATATATATATATATATGTGTGTGTGTATATATATATATATGTGTGTGTATATATATATATATATATATATATATATATATATATATACATATATAAAATTTTTATGCATATATATATGTATGCATATATATATGTATGTACATGATATATATATATACGCATAAAAAAATATTAAATATGTAAAAATAAATTTTATCTAATTAAAAATGCAGAGCCGTAACCGCCGGGGGGCCAGGGGTGTTTAGGCCCCCCAATAAGTTTTTTAAAAATATTTTTTTTATAAAAAACCTTTTGTAAAATATATAGAATGACTTTATTTCTATAGCATTTATTTTCTTGAGATAAACTTAAAATCTGCAAAAACCTTACATTTTCTATTATTTCTATTATTATAAGTTATTATTTTCAAATTTTTTCTTGATCATAGGTCTCCCCCCCCTTTTTTTTTTTTTTTCTATTCGAAGAAACTCCAGGGCCCCACCCATCCTCTTTCCCCCAAATATCAAAATTGTGGTTATGGCTCTGAAGTGCATAAATATCTATGATCAAAAATGAGGTAGATATTATCTGTGATAATTTTTTTTAATTTTTTTTTTCAGGGGATATAAAAAGACTGTGTGAAACAGAGAATGGTTTTACAGGTTTTAGTGATCCAGATGTACAAAACTTGATCAAAGAAAAGGGTGTGTGTACCCAGTGCATTCAATCAAAGAACGTTTTAAATCGCAATTCAATGACTTTGGCACAATTATGTTTGAAAATCAATTCTAAAATGGGTGGCACAAATAATGTTATTGATAATAACAATAAAGTTACCAGGTTAACTTTAAAATTAGATCTGTTAATTTTGGATCAATTTAACAAAATAAATTTAACTTTTTTTCTAGCTCTTAATTGACTTGAACTATATATTTTTTTAACAATTTTATCTAGTCAGTTCTTTGATTTGACCTAGGTAGTGGTGTAAATGGTGCAGGATTTTTTGATGTTTCAGCAGAGGCCAATTCAAGAATTTAGATCCCATAGGCTAAAGTTTTGATAGCACCTCTAACGCCCCTTACCAGGTTCTTAGTGCAAGAAAGTTTCCTCAGAACCCGGTAATGTGTAGAGGGGTAAAAATGATACAAAAATTTAATTCACCACTTATAGTTAAATAGCCTATATACCTATAATGATTAATACTTAAGAGTTCTGTTTTCCATGATTTTTCATTAACGATAGTTCCACTTGTTGTAAAGTAATTGCAAACATAATTATTATTGACTAAACATATAAACATGTTTAGTTTCAGGTCTATAAGAATTTGTATCAAAAACTGCATAATTTAGTCATAAGAAAATCATAAGTTCTTCTTCCTTGTTTTGGTAACAGCATTTAATGAATGAGCTGCGCAAGAAACATAACATACAAGTGGGCTAACTTATTTTAGCCTGGCTTGAAGGCCAGAATAAACCTCAGTATGTTAAAAGCATTATTGTATGACTGTCCAGGACAGTCTTCAATATTATTCTGTATTAATCTATTATGAAAGAGTTAGATAGATAACACTATATTAGCAAGTTCTTTCAGATTTGTGTACTGCATTAGGAACAAAACATAAAAAATTTTCTATTGGAAAACTGTCTGGTTTTACATATCTTATAATAAATATTAACTGATCATTATGACTTAAATCAAGTGTAGAGTGTACACTGGTAGAAAAATATTACACTACTTGAATCTCAGACTTGATTTCCTTGAAAACTTTTTTTTTCATAAGATTAACTTTTGATAGGTTGTAGATGAAAGGTAAAAAGTTATTCAACTACCAGTGTTAACATAATGGATGATATGTGCCATATGTGGATGATATTCCATAATGGATGATATACCATAGATACCATAAGGAGCAGATCAAATTCCGCTATTAGCTTTATATCCATTAAAAAGTTGCTGTTATGCAATAGTCCAATGCACTAGTGTTAAACTTGAAGAGGCAGACCTTGTGTTACTAAAGATTTCACAGCAGTTACCACCCATTTCAGAACTTTAGCCAATCGTTATTTTCTTCTTCTAACTGGCCATCCATTCTGATACTGTTATTTTCTCTTTTTACCATAGATATAATGCACAAATTATGATCAAATGAATTTTAGTGTCATTATATCCTTCTGTTAAAAATGCTGTTATTCCTAGACTATGCAATTTGTACGAACTATAGAAAACTGAATATACTTACTGAATAACTCAACCAAGATTGATGTTTTCTTTCACCATTCTTAAGGTTTTGCTCCAACACTGATTTTGAATAGTAATGAGCTTGATTTGAATAATGGCGCTTTGAATTAATAAAGTTTCCATCAATATTTTGACTAAATCTGTGTTTGGAAACACATTCACACATGTCATTGTCAATTATCCACTGTTCCAAAAAAAGGCTTCCCACCCAAACCATCTGACCCTGAGTAAACCTCTTGAGGAATGATAGTTTATACCTAGAGGATCAAAAATATATATATATAGGAATTTATTAATTTTTATTATTTAAAAATATATTTTCTAACATAAACTCATCAAACAATCACAAAAGATTGAAAAGATGATAAAATTCTAAAAATAAGATGAGAAAATACTACTTTTCTTTCTTTGACAAGCTTAAAAATTGATCACAATTCTGAATTTAATTTTAAGTTTTCATTCTTCACATGTGCTTCCTGTTAAGATCAACCAGACAGTTGGTTAAGTGCTCTGCATATTGAGGATGACCAGGAAAATATTTGAATCTTTGCCAATGGAGCTTAAACTCATGATGTAGTGCCTCTGCCCCTTGTTCACTGAAGATGCCTAGAGAGCATTTCCTTCTGTTGATGAAATGTTGAATATGATGAAAGACTGTTTGAACTTTCGGTGTTACAGATGGCCCATTGAGAGCAATGTAGGATTCCTTGAAAGTTTTGATTTTTTCAGAATAGTCTTTGTCAAGTTCATTGTCAAAGCATGACTCTACAACAGCATTGAATTTTTGCATTGTGTCAACGCAGCCAAAAACTTGAACTGCAGACTCTATCAGCTAGCTGTTGAAGTAAGTCAATGTTTTTTAGGATCTTTCTGCATTCTGGTCCAGCCAACTGACTACCATGGTATGGCTTAATTTGAATGTGTAGTGCAGAAAGTCACTTGTCAACATTAGTCCAAGAGTCTTAGAGTGACTCTTAAGCAGATGGTTCACAACTCCTAATAGCAGATGGAGCTCCATTGGAAGAATAAGGTCAATAAGGAGAGAATCATCAGGAAGACTGATAATTAGTGGATGAATAGTGTTGTTAAACCTTTTTGCTTTTTTGCTACCACCCCCAGAGGCAATGAAAGCTTCAAAGTTTATCTTGACAGAACCAAAGGTTCGAGGAGTTCCACAGCTTGCAAGATTCTTTGCATCAATGTCACACCATGTACAAGGGTGTGAACTAGCATGTGACTGAATTCCACAAATAATGTTTGCAAGTTTCATGTCACAAGACAAGAAGAAACTTATTTGGTGCACTTGAATGAGTTCTAAGATTGTTTTCACATTCTCATAGGTTTCTGGAAGATCCTCACAAACAGCAAGTAAAAGCTGCCTTTTGACACTGGGATCTTTTGCAGTTTGATGAGTCAGAAGTCTTCTAGTGACATGTTGTGGGGTTTGTTACAAACCAATAACACCTAAACTGACTTTGAGAAAACCTCCTCCCCCATCTATACCCACTTTCACAAGGTGGTTTTGAAAAATGTTTCTTTTGCGTAGAGTTTTTCTAGAAGAGACTTTGCACTAATGCAATGTGCAACTACTTTTAGTTCTGCTGATTTGCTTTCTGATGAAAACAGAACCTCAGCATGAGTAAATTCAGATGCAAGTTGTCGCCCAAAAGACTGAAAGTTAGTTGCAAAATTTTTTTCTACAATGCGGGCCTGTGACACATTGTTCAAGGTTGAAACCAGTTTGTGCAGAGTTAGAAAGACCAGTGTTCATTTGTACTTTTGCTAAGTCTTCAGCACCAAGGACTTCTTTTTCTGGAAAGAGGCATTTAGATTGTGATAAACCTGTAAATAAATTACAAAATGTTGTCAAGATTCTCAACTATTATACAAACCAATTATATATCACATTATAGACATTATTTACCTTGAAGGACTGAAAATGGACTGCCTCCTTGTGCTTGTTTGAGACGAATTGTTTCATGTGGAGATGAAGAAATGACTGAAATGAGCTTCAGATGAAGAAATGACTGACGCTGCAACTGTTTCAACAGCAAGTCTGTCCTTTGATGTGATTTCAACCAAGTTCTTGTGTAGAGTATTTTTTGTACATACATGAGCAAAACCACGGTTAATGATTGAAAAGCATTTTCCACATCTTTTCTTTACAGTATTTTGAGCTTATGTAACCTTAGCTGGTCTTGGGTTGGATGAGTTTTCAAGAAAAGTAAGCTTAGTTTTTCCAGATAGTCTTGCAGTGGAGCAAACCTTACAATCACAGGTTGAAGTTCTGGTCAGTGTTTTTAGATTGATTAAATTAAAGTTGTGAAGTTCTGGCAAAGTGACCTTCTGACCTTCATCACATCTTTTAAGTGATGATCTACAGGCCTCACATACACCAAGAGGGACTCTTGGGTTTTGAAAATCAATCTGTTTCTGTAAAATAACCTGTGATCTGTGTTTCATATCATCAGTCAGTGCTCTAGAAGCCTTTTTGAAACAAAGAAAGCAGATACATTTTCGGTTTTTTTCATGAGTCTTTGCCCTATTAGGCATTTTGTTATGAAAACTATGTTTTTTGTTTTAAATAAAAACAAATCTAAAAAACACAAATGTAAACAAACATATACATGTCTTTTCCCAGAATTTTACTCGACTCTTAGGTTTGTGTTGCGCTACAAAACTCCAAAGGCTTTGTTCGCTTAACTCCAGAAAAAGAAATTAAAAAGATTTTTCGTTTTTTTTGTTGACAGTGAATTTAATTGGATTGTTTTTTATGTATGAAGAGTTACTTTGACTTAATACAGAAATTTATTTTAATTTAACTTATTTTATTTTCTTTAAACTTTTTCATTTATAGCATAAATTTTAAATGCAATTTTCTCTCTCGCACGCTAATCAGTGATTTTGAGTTTAATATTTTTTTGATCCTCTAGGTACATACTATCATCCCCCAAGAGGGTTTCTCTGGGTCAGAAGGTTTGGGTGGGAAACCTGTTTTCAGAACAGTGAATCCATTCTGATGGGTCATTGCTAACATTTTGAACTACATTTTCGATATTCAGTAACGTACTCAGGGTTTTAGTCTTTGTTTTATTCATTTTGATGACTTCATCTGGGCTAATATGCTCTGGTTGTTGACGATTTGAATTAGCTACATCCAAATCTTTAAAAAAGTTTGATGTAGCACTAGTACCAGGTTTAACTTTAAAAAGTTTGATGCAGCACCAGTACCAGGTTTAACTTTAAGAAGTTTGAAGCAGCACTAGTACCAGATTTAACTTTAAAAAGTTTGATGTAGCTATTAGTACCAGGTTCAACTTGATAACAAAGTTCTAAATCATATTTTAAGCAAAAATAATGTTAACAAAATGTTATTTGAATATATAATTCAAAATTATTTAATTAACTCATCAATATGTTAAAAACAACAAAGAAAGAAGTTTTATGTTTATTCAAGATTTATTTTTATAAAGTATTTATTTGAAAGTATTAATCAATAAAGTTTCAATAAACTAATATACACATAAATAAAGTTTTAATATACTTATATAAATAACGTTTTAATATACTTATATAAATAAAGTTTCAATATACTCAAATAAGTCTTACTGCTTTAATGTTAAATGTATCACTTGGTAAAAGATTCACTCTTTGTTTATTTTTCATCAGTTGTGCATTGTGCATAATTTTAAATTTTAATTTTAAATGTATCACTTAAACTTTAATGTTAAATGTATCACTTAGTAAAAGATTCACTCATTGTTTATTTTTCGTCAGTTGTGCATTGCGCATAATTTTTAATCATTTCTGCACAAAAAAAGTAGTTGTAATACAAACCATAAAAATAAGTAAGCGACATCTCTTAGAATTATTGATTATAAAATTGAAATAATTGCACAATTATTCAAATAGTTTTTTTACACATAAATTTTGTGTGTTAAACTGTAAAGTCATAAAAACTTAAACTATAGATCATCTAAATTATATAAGTTTACTTTTTTTCTTTCTTCTTTTCTTTTATTTCTTTTTTTTTTTTTCTTTTTCTTTTTTCTTTTTTTTTTTCTTTTCTTTTTATTTCTTTTTTCTTGTGGTGCCCAATGGCTTTGTGTCACCCATAGGTTGCAGCCTATGTTAGTCTTTGCCTATATCCGCCTCTGTGTCTTAGATATGACAATTTTAAGCATTTTATTTCACATAAGCATGAACATACTTAAGTATGTTCATACTTATGTAAAATAAAAATATTTTGTATAAAATCACAATGGTTGGAGTCTGGGAACATAAATACTTGAAAAAATTTGCACTCTCTGACCAGAATGTATTGGCAATGAGTTAATAATATTTATTTTATTATTATTTTTTTATTTTTTTACTTATTTTATACTAAACTTAAATTCATCTACAGGTTTTTAAACACTAAAAGATCATAAAATTTTATTTAATAAAGGTATGGCCATAACATTTAATAGAGTTATGACCATGTGAAATTTGCAACACCCTTATTTTGAAGAGGGTGAAAATTTTACATGATCATAACTTTTAAACATTAAACATTGTTAAATAAAATTTAAAACCTGTTTATGAATTTAAATTTAGTATAATCATAGTATTTAACTAGCCTGGAAACACAGGCTGTTTTTTATAGATTTTGTAAAATAACTTGAACTTTATGGGGTGACTGGACTGAGATAAAACAGTAATACAAGATTGATGTTGCTATTGAAGTTAAGGTCTTTAAAAGATGGGTTAACTTTGCAATCCAAATAATTTTTGGTGTCCATGGTAGATCTCAAATAAGCTATTCCATAATGTAGTAATACAGCAAAAGTATTGTAATCCAAAATGTATTTTAATTCAGCAAAAACTTATTACTTAGGCAGCAAGTTTAACACTTCTTAATAAATATTGTGTCAACTTTATATGCTCAAATATAATTTTAGGTAAAATACAAAAGCCACATTCTGTGTCTTCATAGAATATACAAGCAATATGGTTCCACAGTATATCAGGTATAAATGAATCATTTAAAATGCTTTTTGAGCAACTTGCGATTTGCAGAAACTCCATTGCAAGTTACAAGCATTATCTTATAAGGAGTTTAGTTTATAAATTTTGATTGGTTGCTTTCTAAAGTAAAAGGAACATTTGTCATGAACATTTGTCATGAATTTGTGTGAAGTGGCACCAATTGCAGTAAAATCAGCTAGATTAATTAAGTATATCATCGTAAACTGCAGCAGACTTTGAAACTAGAAAATTATTAAGGGATGTTGTATTTTAGTTAAAGATGATAACCTTAATTTTTTTGTTGTTTCTCTCAAAATAACTTTCTAAAAGGCATGATATTTTTTAGGATTTAGCATAATAAATACTAAATCATTGCTAAAACTTATAATCAAGATAGATTTTGAAATAGAGTTCTGTAACTATTTTTTTATACAAAAATTTTGTTAGCAGACTTTTTTGCATCATCTTTTTTTCCATTAAACATATTTACTTTATTTGCTATTATATACATTTCAATACAGCATAAAATAAAGACAAAAAATAATAACCTTTTGAATTTTAGTTTTAGAAGCTTTGATATGCTAGCTATTTTTAAAGTACCTGTAAAAATAAAATATAAGTTTGTATATACAAATTTATAGTATTCATAGTTTTTTTCAAAATAATTTATTAGTACTTAATAAATAAGTTTTTTACTTAATAGTTAAAATAGAAAAATATTTTTCCACAACATTTTATTGTTGGTATTGCACTCTTAAAAAAAAGTTTCTATTGTAGGAGAGGATATGTGAGTTCCCTTAGTAAGGTATAATTTTCTACCTTCTAAAATAGAAAATTATACCTCTAAGGTAGACAATTGTATGACACATCATTACTTTTAATATAATTTAGGTAATAATTAAGGTATAATCTTCTACCTTAGAAATTAGAACGTTATACCTTACTAAGGATATATCACATGTCCTACCCTAAGGTAGAAATTCCTAACTTTTATATATAAATTGTGATCCAGGAATTTCAAACTATTTTAAGTTATTAAAATGTACCTGAGTTTTCTTTTTTCCAGTAAAGTTACTAGCATAATGTAAAGAGTGATATATAAATTATTAACTAATCCAGCTAAGTAAACTTTATATAAAATATAGAGTTTATTAAGCTCTATTAGCTAATATTTCAAAAAAATATTCTCTGAATTTATAATGATAAGCATTTATATCTATAGACATCCATCTAGTTATATAGTTTATGAAATGTTTGTATCTATAACATATTTTCATATAGCATATTCAAACCATTACAAGCTGTCACGTAACTACATTTATTAACTGTTATTGTCTTTATTTTATGATGTATTTATCGTTTTTATTGGGAATACAAAATATATATGCAATCCAAAATAATTTTTAAAAACTGAATAACCAAAACAAACACAATTTGCTCCTGAAAATTGTGTTTGTTTTGGTTATTAAGTTTTAAGATCTGCAAATTTGCTTCTACCATTTCAATATTTATTCCAGAATATATGCAAATTAACTATAGCGAAATATAATGTTTACAATTTGATGCACTCTAAAGTAGGCTGAGCACTAGTATAGAGAGAAACTTAAGTGTTATAAAAAAATGGCCCGCGTTTCCAGACCAGTTAAATACTATGACTATGGTATATTATGCTAAAATGTGTAGTTTATTAACTCATTGCCCTCATATTCAGGCTAACAGGAGTAAATATTTTTTCTCAGACTTTAATTACTAAAATACTTTATAAAAGATTGTCATTTTAAATAAGTAAAAGTTTAGAGTTTTGCACCATGCTTGTAAGTGTCCTATCTGAAACACTGAGTTGTCTTTCCCAGACACTGGACCCTGAGACAAACATCATTTGATTTGTTAGAATGTGTACATTTAATACAATGTGCCATAATATTTTATATGGCTGCATTGAAATTTTAATAGTTTTTACAATAGATATTGTAGCTATTTCAGAATCCTGATGTTTGAGGAAAAAAAACTAGACAAAAAAGAATTGTTGGAGCCCTTAGGAACAGATCTAAAACACTGGTCTAGATTATTGCAATAACAATCAGCTGTTAAAGCTCACCAGCCACTGAGAGTCCCATTCTTAGCAAAAGTTAGAACTTTTTTAAGCTGAAATGTTCCTACTAAGCAATCAAAGAGTGTTGGCTTCTTATCAAGGCAAGAATAAATGGTAGTATCATCAGCAAACATTGTCACATTAGTTGTTAGAATTTCTGGGAGATCATTAATGTAAATTTAAAAAAGTATAGGGCCAAGAGTAGCCTCTTGAGGAACCCCTGAAGTTGCAGGAAATGAAATAGAGTGCTGTCCATCAAGAATGACTTTTATACTACGATTGGTAAAGAAGGATTCAATAATATTTAAGATGTTACCTGATACACCGTTAAAAAAAGAGCTCAAGGAGAAGAACAACATGCCATATCCTTTATAGCCATAACACACTAACAGTGAGATGGCATTGCGTCAATAAATCAATTAGCACAAGCAGGTGGAATTTTATCTCATTCATCCCTTAATGATTTGTATAATGCGGCTTTATTTAAATACAAATGTATTTAAACTTGATGATCTAGTGTTTCCCATAAGTGTTCCAATGGGTTTAAGTCAATGATTGAGATGATTATCTTAAAACTCTTACATTTATAGCTGAAAAACTATTTTATTAACTTGGATTGTGTTTGGGGTCATTATCTTCCTGAATTTCAAATTCAGCTGAATTGTTTCTTCAGCATATAACAAAATTGTTTTCTAAAATAAATAGAAGTATGTTGATCTTTGATCTCAACTAATGGACTAACTCTTTGCGCAGAGAAAATTCTACAAACCATCACATCTCCTCCACAATGTTTTACAGTTAGAATTTGGTAACAAAGCTCATTTCTTCTGTCAATAAGATATTATGCATGTTGTCTACCATTGCTTCCAAAAAGATTAAATTATATTCATCTGAAAAAAATACTTTTTTCCAATCTTTGATTGTCCAATTTAGTTATGATTGGAAAATTGTAATTGGGTCTTCTTATTCTACTCAGTGATAAATGGTTTTTAATACCAAAATATCCAAAAAGTTCCACATAATGTAGTCTTCATGTGACAGTACTATGACTAATCTTATCTAGGTTTTCATTCTTTAGCTCACCTGTAAGTAGCAGTTTTCTTAACATCTACTGTTGATTTGTATTTAATGATACAATCTAACTTTTAGATGTTTATCTTGGTCTTCCACTATGTGGACATATCTACAGAAAGTTATATTATTATATTCATAATTCATTCACCAGTTGATAATATTGAAGTCATATCAGAAAGAGACTTTTGTTCTTTTGAATGTTTTATGACTCTCTCTCAAATTTTGATTTGTGCACATGTAAATATAACAATTATAATAATAACTACATTTAATAATATGTAATATAAATAATATTCCTTACAATGTTATTTTGTTTACTATATTTCATACTAACATTCCATAGTGATTAACAACTATATATATATATATATAATATATATATATATATATATATATATATATATATATATATATATATATATATATATATATATATTTATATTTAAACATATATTTTTTTCCCATTTATATTTCTTACTAGTCTGTTTTTTAATTTTTTAACATTATTTTAATATTATTTTGTAAAAAAATTATAAATTCTTTTATAATAAATATAAAATACAATAAAAATTCTTTCTAAAAATGTTTTTCTTTTTTTGATACCTTTTTCCAAAATAAAATTATACTAAGGTTAAAAATAAATTTTGAAAAAAAAAAGAGTGGTCTTTAATTTTTGGCCACAGCTGTATGTATATACAATACTGTGAATGAGTTTTAGACCACTTACATTTTTTCAAAAAATCCCGGAGAATTCTTCTGTAATATTTAAGTTTGTAGTTCTAAATTATAAACTTATTAAAATACATGTATTTCACACAAAATATGGAACATTTACAAACTTTTTAATGTCAAACTTCATAAAAAACCAGGATTTTATAACTAACTTGTATGAATCTATTCCCAGCCAATATTTGCCGGGAAATAGAATCATACAAGTTAGTTATAAAATCCTGGGGTACGTTGTGCCATTCTCTTTGAAGTACTTTAAAACATTCTTCAGCATTTCAGGGAGCGTGTTCGACCTTCTTTCTGTCCAGGTAATCCCAAATATGCTCAATTATATTCAAAACTGGACTCTGGGGATGCCAGGTCATCAATTCCAGTACTCCTTCCTCTGCCATTTCATTTAAATAATATTTTGCCACTCGTGAAAAAATGTTTTGGGTCATTGCCCTGCTGCAGAATAAAATTATGACCTATTAGGGTGGATATCCTTAGGATATCCACCCTACTTTGATCAAATCACCTACTCCAGATAAAAATAAACAGCCCCAAACTTGTAAAGAGGCCTCCTCTGTGTTTAATAGTAGGGTTTAAATACTCGGGCTGATAGGATTCTTCAATTCTTCTTTAAACATATTGGCGTCCTTTCGTTCCAAAAATTTTGAATTTGGACTCATCGGTGTACAGAACCCGATTAAACATTTCCTGGGCCCAATCTTTGTGTTGTTTTTTTAATATTTAAGTCGTTTTTCTTTATTGCCACACCATAATAATGATTTTCAAATTGCAGCACACCCTCTTAATCCCAACTTAAGTAGGTTTTTTGCATATTTAAGTCGTTTTTCTTTATTGCCACACCGTAATAATGATTTTCAAATTGCAGCACACCCTCTTAATCCCAACTTAAGTAGGTGCCATCAAATAAAAGAAGAGCTGATGTTTTTTCCAGTTGCTGTGTTAATGTCTTTTGCCAGCTCAGTTGGTGTTTTTTTTGTATTTCTTAAAGACAGGGTTTTTAAATCTTTATCGTCATCTTTTGTTAGCTTAGGAGGTCTACCACTTTTCTTTCTATCTTCAAGGGAGCCAGTTTCTCTGATTTCTTTAGTTGTTATGGCACATCGTTTTAATAAATAAACAAACAAATCCCTCATGTTTCCTCATCAATTTTGTTTATGTGTTCAAAATAATGTATTCTTTCAACTTTTCTTATATATTATTAAACTTAAGTACGCTTTAAAAAAATTACATAAGAAAAAAATTGTAAATACGTCTAGTATTACAAGTGGTCTAAAACTTATTCACAGTACTGTATATATACATATTATATATGTATACTGCCCGGCAAAAGTTTCCGGTCACTTAAAGTTTTAATAGTTTTTTACCTATAATTATTGATATTAAATTTTAAAATTGTCTAATTGGCTACGGGTTCATTATGCAACAGGATAATGACCCAAAACACACAGCTAAATACTGTACAAACTATTTGCAAAAAAAAGAAGCTCGCGGAGAACTCAAAATTATGACATGGCCCCCACAATCCTCTGATCTTTAACCAATGGAGTTGTTATGGGAACAACTGGATCGTGAGGTAAGAAAAGAGTTTCCTACATCAACAACTCATTTTTAGTCAATTTTGCAACAAGTGTGGAAAAATGTTTCTCCAATTTATTTGGATAATTTCATCAAACGTATGCCAAAACTTGTTTGTGCAGTAAGGAAATCAAAGGGTGGATTTTTCGATGAAAAAAATATATAAATTTTTGTTCGTGTTTGCAAAAACTTGTTTATTTTTATAATAGGTTTCAACATGTTGATTAGTTTGTAATTATTTGTAATGATATTTGGTTATTTGTAATTAGTTAACTTGTTTTTTTTTATATTTTTTTACAAAAAACAGAGTGACCAGAAACTTTTGCCAGGCAGTGTAAATATATAAATGTATATATGTATGTGTACATTATATTTATTTATGCATATACATTTCGATGGAACTTAAATTTTCATGCCTATCGGCAATCCTCAGCCATATCTATTCTTTAAATCAAGAAAAAGTATATATACATATAATATAATATATATATATATATATATATATATATATATATATATATATATATATATATATATATATATATATATAAATATATATATATATATATATATATATCAGTTGAACACAATTAGTTTTTGCAACCTTTAATTATCAATTAAGCAAAAAATACTTAACAGATTTTTATAATTTTTTGACACAATGAAGCTAATTAAATTATTTATTTATTTCAATAATTTTTTACATTTTTTATTAGATGCTTAGAAATCAAATATATTTGCAAGTACTTGACATCATCTGCTGGATCTTGCTTTAATTTACTTTTTTTGAAACGGTTACCTTTTTTTTTTTTAAATCTTTTATTTGTAGCTAATTTCTTGCTTTTCAACAAGATTCCTTTTATAATTGACCAATAACTTTCAATAACTCGCTGCTCAAGACAGTTTAGAGGATTTGCTTCCTTAGGTATAAATTTGACGCCTTTTTGTTCATACCATTCTAGAGACTTCTTGGAGTAGTGAATTGTAGCTAAATCAAGCCAAAATATTGTGGGTATTTTATGCTTTTTAATAAATGGCAAAAAGCATTTCTTTAAGCATTCTTTTATATTTAAATCTGGGTTCGAAGTTTTACGAGTAATGTATGGTGTACTTTTTAAATCACAGACACAGATTCCTTGCCATATAAGGAACTTAGGAGCAAGTTTTTCAGTTTGAATATATTTGAATTTTTTGGCAACATTACTACCTTTTGACTGATAAAAATATTGCTGCCCTGGCAATTGTGAAAAGTCCTTTTTGCAATAGGTTTCATCGCCATCAATTATGAACAAGTTTTCTCAGTTTAAAAGTTTATATAACTTTTTTGAACAATGAATTGCTTTAATTTCTCGATCAATGGATCGCTTTTGAGTTTTCTTTTTATGATATGCTTTATATTCTTGAGATCTACGTACTTTTCCTATTAAAGCTTGGCTGCATTTAAATTTTCTAACAAGATCTTTCTGCAACTGACATAAATTTGCTTTTATGGAGCAAATAATTGATTTTGCTTTACATTTATCTTACAATCCTTTTTTTTTCACTTCCAGCTTCTCTTTCAATAGATTGAGTCTGTTTATATCACCGCAAAATAAATCTAACTAATTATCAAGAAACACCGGTCAATTTTAAAATGTCAACTTGTGACAATGAAGGATTTTGAAGTAAAATTTCTAAACTTTTTTTTAATTTTATACTTATTTACTCATTTTAATCCAATAGCAATAATAACCAATACTCATTACCATTACAATCAAATAACAACACATTAGCATCCAGGTGCAAAAAAATTAAAAAAATTTGCCATGTTGTTTTTGATTAATTAATGATTAAATGGTGCTGAATTTCATCGAGTTCAAGATATATATATATGTCTATCTATATATATATATATATATATATATATATATATATATATATATGTATGTATGTATATATATATATATATATATATATATATATATATATATATATATATGTATGTATATATATGTATGTATATATATATGTAAGTTAAGTAAGTATATTCTTCAAATAGAGTGCTCAATGTTCTTATTGAACAGAGCTATAATAAATTAGTAATAATACTCATCGAAATTTCTTTCCCCTTCTGTAGGTTCATCAGGAAGAATGTTTAAATATCAAAAAATTGAAATTATACAAAAAATATTTTGCAGGAAGTTGGGAATTGTTATGATTAATTTTGTAATAACTGTAGTTATATTGCAACATTAGCTACATTATTTTTCAAAAAATTATTTGTGAAAAAGAATTCTTTAGAATTAGGATAATTTTAGTTACGTCATTTGTTTTTATTTGTTTCTTTTACGCTGGTTACTAACAACACAAGACTCTACTGAACGACATAAACAGCACGAACTTACACATTGCACCTATACACCCTTATGCACATATAGCCTTTTTACATTGTTTGCATGCTTTTTATTCTTTTATAAGATAAACTATCTTTGTTTGAACTCATTCTTATTTAGGTAATATTTTCTTTTAATATATAGTATGTGGTTGGAATGTTAAATGCATATTTGTATGTTATGTATGTGTGGTTATCATGTGTTATTGTTTTTTCATTTTAGGATTCATATAAATATATATAAGAGCGATTCTTTTTGACTAGCGGCTTTCGACATGTTTTGTTGATAGACATCTTTTTGTTGTTGTTTTGTTATGGTCTCAAAATTACATTTAATTCGGACCGTTGAGAAAACTTTACTTTTTTGGAAACTTCGATTTAGATATGGTCTCAAAGTTACCTTTAATTTGGACCGTAGAAAAGACTTTACTTCTAAACAATATTTTTCCCACTTCGTACATCGTTTTTATATCACGACTAATATTATTGCTTTATCACCCAAAATAATTTTTAACCACTCATTTGGCTTAAATTTATCTGGTCTTATTTTAGTATTTAGTTTATCTTATTACAATATTTTTTAATATGTGATTTATCCGGTGATTTTCATATTATTACTATTATCAAGGAACTTTTATGCTATATTATCTAAAATTCATTACTCAGCTTTGTTTTAATTTTCACAGACACAGTTTTCGTCTTTTATTATTATTCGGAGAATTTCTTATAACCTTCACTACATGTTTAAATCTTTACATTTTTGCAGGCAATATATATGTTTTTTTTTGTTTTTTTTCTACTTTCAAATATTACTTGATTTTTAGTTATGATTTTAAGTTCCGCTGGTTGTTTCATTTTCTTACACTTTAGATTGGTTAACAAAACTCGAATAAAGTATCTATGACAGTGTTAGAGTTTTTTGAAGACTCTACTATGTTTTATTTTATTTTAATTTTTTTTTTATAGGTTTTTTAGGGTTTTATAGGTTTTATAGGGTTTTTAATAGGGTATATTGCCATTTGATTGTTTTTGGTTTATTTCTGCTAGAAGTACCTATGTGGTTTAAATGGTCTTAGGGGAAAATTTATTAGTATTTTTTGTTTGCACACTTTAGTTGTTTTAGTTTTGTTTCTGGCGTTTTTATTTGAATTTTAACTCATTGTGCGTAGTTTTTTCTGCCGTTGGTATGGTAAGTGATTTATTTAATTATTTTTACTTATATTGTGCAGTAGATCAACACTTTTCATATCATCAAAAAAATATTAGTGCTTTTCAAATTTGGGAATGGTTGGGTTTTGGCTATTTGTAGTGAATCCTTTTTTACTGCAGTATGGAATAGGTGTAAGTCGTGGGGTAAAGCATAAGTGGCGATGACGTTTGTCTGACAGGATAAACTAGTTATAAGTGCTGATCCTCATCGAAACGCCAGTAATAATAGACGCGACTCTGAGGAGATGTTTATTACTTAATCACTACACAAATTATGTTTACATATTTTGGCATTAATGTTTTGTTGTTTTTTTTCCCATTCTGAGGCCTTTTGTTGTTGTATGCATACTTTTTATTTATTAATGTATTTTTTGTTTTAATTATTTTTTGTTTGATGATATATTTTTTGTTTATCTTAGTTCATATTAGTATTTATATAACAATTTATTTTTTATTATTATTGTTAGTACTGTTTAGGTGCATTGTCTGTCGTATTTATATTTTAAATATTCCTCTATTAATCTTTATTTTTGTCTTGACAACTGTCAAAATATGCTTTGTTTGAAAAATAATTCTCCTTTATTCAAATGTACTTCATTTCTTCCCTCAGGCGTTCACTGCTCGTGTTTGACCATTCGGCGAATTTTATATATGTCAGAATTATATATATGCCAGAGTTTATAAATAATTTTAGTTAAGTCATTTGTTTTTATTTTTTATTAAAAGGAATTTACTTTCATGTCTGCAATTAGAAATTAATTTTTTGAACCAAATGGGTAATAATTTTAAATTTTTATCTGTTGACGTTTTTTCTTTTCACCTTTGGTTTAGCCAATAAATTGTTTATGTGAATTTTCTTGATGTCACATTTAATTATCACATAAATTTCTTATAAACTTGATAAAAAACTTAATGACATAATATTGTATATAAATTAATATAAATTCAAATCACCCTCCTCAAATCTTGGAACAAAATCATATTTCAATTAACATTAGACTAAATCAAAAATCTTCTAATAAAAATATTTTTAACTCTTCTAAACATGTATATGAAGATGCTCTTAAAAAGATATTTTAAAATTTAGAGCTTAATTTGAAACAAAAATTGCAAAAAACAAAATAGAAGTATAATTTGGTTCAACCCACCCTACAGCAAAAATGTTTTAACAAATATTAAAAAAACATTTTTAAAATTAATAAATAAACATTTCTCTCTCTCTCTCTAATGAATTTCACAAAATTTTAACAGAAATACTTAAAACAGAAATATTAAAGTAGCTGAACAAAAAGTATAGAAAGAAATATAAAAGGCCAAAGTGTTGCATTGATTAATAAAAAATGAGTTTCTTAAGACTAATGGAAAAAAACGTTATGTTAACATTATATATATATATATATATATATATATACACACAGTAGTAGGCAAATGTAACTGGAGAAATGCATAACTTCAACTTGAATTTTGTCAATCAATGTGTTCCCATAGATGTTCAATAGAATTAAGGTCAGGACTTTGCTAAGGGCCATTCCATTAATTGAATTTTTTTGGTTTTGAAAAAGTCTTTCACAAGAGTTGAAGTATGCTTTGGGTCAGTGTTCTGCTAAAATATCCTTTCTCTAGGTATTTTGACTTGGGCTAGCATAACATCCTTAATGATATCTTTATACATATTTTTGTCCATTTTTACATCAATCAAATAGATAGGACTAATGCAATCTCTTTTGAAATTACCCCAGACCATAATGATTCCACCTCTGTGTTTTATTGTTGATAGCTGGTATTTAAGATCGTTTTTATGGTCATTTTGGTCGACAAAGATATCTAATACCATCAGATCCAAATAACATAAACTCAGATTCATTACTAAAATGTAATTTTGATCACTGTTCACTTGCCTAATTCGAATGTTCATTGGCTGTATAGGTTTCAATATAGGTTTTATTCCATTTTTGAGAAACCACTTTATCTGCATCATTTAGCTGGTCTAGTACTAGATCTTATTTTTTCAACTGAGACAAGTAATATCAAAAATGCTATCAAATGTTTGAGTTAAACCTGGTTCAAGTAAATTCTTCTTTGAAAAATCTTATTTAGATTTCCATTTGTTATGAAGCTTTATTTTAGTTTAAAATTCTTTCATATTAACATAGTAAGTAACATAAATGTGTTTTTTCCAGGAATTTTATAAAATCTGGAAATTCACTTAAAATTCTTTTAACTTTTCTGAAAATTTTAGAATATTTTTGGCTGTTTATTTGTGAAAAATTTGTTAATTTTTTCAAATCATTATTGATTTATATAACTAATAATTTTTTGAAAAAAATTATTAGTTATAAAGTCATTTTTATGCTTCCGAAAGATACAATTTTACTCATTGTCGCACCATTAAAAATGTATCATTGTTAAATGTTATTTTAACCATGAATTTATTTGCCATATTAATATAAAATGTTATTTTAACCATGAATTTATTATAATCCAAATTAATTTAGTGTTAAAATGGAGAAAACATGTTCAATTTGTTGTTGATCAGATTTTATACTTTAAAAAATATATATATATTTTAAGAAAATAACGAACGAACTTTTGCGATTTTCATTTAATGTAAGTTAACAAAAACATAAAGTTTTGTTTTTTCTAAAATTTAGTTAAAAAATTTAAATTTTTTAATAATATATGCAAAAGAATACTACATATTACATTTTTAGATTTAAAGTTTTGAATAACTATGCTTAGTTAAAGCACATTTTAATTTTAAAATTTATGTAACGTTAGTTAAAACTACATGTATTTACTAAAGTTCTGGCGCTTTTCCGGAAAGTTTTTGTTGTTTACAAAATGAACTTTTTGAATGTTTTTACATGTCATATCAAACATATTTTTACATGAATGTTTTTACATAAATCGTATTTGGTTAATATTTTTGTTTTAGTAAACAAATTGTTTGTAAATGCAGTTAAGGGGGTTATCCATAAAGTATGTCACCCTATATTTGTCAATTTTTAACTCCTTCCCTCCTGTCACAAATGATCACATATATCTGCACTCCCTTTCCCTTCTAAACTATGATAGCAGTTTTTATGTCAAAAATATTTTTAAAGAACATAAAAAGAGTAATTAAAATTTTTGACAAACTAAAAGATTTTTTTATTAAAATGACTTAATAACTATTAATAAAGATGTCATACTAAAGTCGTTTTTTAAAGTAGCACTTGATCTTGTAGAAAGAACTGTTTTTTGATTTGACAGTTTTCATAAATGTTATGAAAAATCACTCAGGAAGAGTGCCACCAGTTTTTTTAATTCCCTTTGTTAATTACTTTTGATGAATGAGTTCAATACTTTTTGAATTTTGTGTTACGCAACTCTTAATTAAACTCCTAATAATAGATATAAATAATCCACGATAATAATTGCTCGGTAACATAAGTGATGTTATGTATGTTAAATACATAGTATCAAAAAAACTAGTTTTTTTCCTTAGTCAGTCACCTCTGATGAATTTTTTAATATGTTTTTAATTGGTATAGAATTCTCAACATGTTTTGAAAATTTCCAATACAATACATTTTACTGATTCGCAGAAATCTAACCGAAATGTTGACACAATTTTTTTACCCTGTATCCTGCATGGCGTAAGTTAAGTGGCATTTTTAGCAAAAATTTTGTCCATTTATGGCCAAACTCAAAAATTTTTAGCTATTTTTGTTTTTCAGAATAACAGCTTTTATACAAAATAGCTAAAAATTTAGTTTACAGTTTAAATAGGCAAATATTTGATAAAATTGTTGTGCGTGTAAGTTAAAAATGGAATTGCCCATATGTTTATACCTCATGACATTAATTGTCTTGAAATATATACATATATGTAAATATATATATATATATATATATATATATATATATATATATATATATATATATATATATATATATATATATATTATATATACGCCTCATGACAATTTTATGTTCAAGTAATGTAAAGACTTGCCTGACATATGTTATTTTAATTGAGCTCATTATGTTGTTTTGACTTCTTTTTATTATACCAACAACTAATAGCTAATATTTGCTGCTATTTACCCTATATCAAACTTTTTCATTTTAATAAGGTGAGTAAACATTTTAATATTTTGTCCAAAATCCATATGAGGTAGTTTCATGTTTAAATAAAACAAAAATAAATTTGACTCTGATTAAATTTGGTTTTGAGAAAATTTTAAAATGATTCTTAAACTGGTTTGATTCAAGTTTAAAGAAAGCTGTCAATGTAAATCTTAGCTTTTTAGATTTAAATCAAAACACTTTTCCTAATAATAATATTATTCCTCATAATGTAATTTAACTCAGTAACAGTATATTCAGTAGCATGTTTAATTTTTTATCATATTGATCCATGTTTATATTTAGTCAATATTAGTATCAGTAGTAAAAGCATTCTTGTACACACTATTGTACTCTCTGTATTACTAATATTTACATTATATATTATAATTAAATTAATGTCAAAGGCAAATTTGAACTTTAAATTCCCAGAAAGCAAGCTGTAATAGATATTGATATTTTAAACATTGGAGTTTCTGCTTTATATTTTCATGTAACTTGTTTCTCAACTTGCTTCTCCACATAGTACCTTGTTTGTCAAGGCTTGTGTTTTATAGAAACAGTATATGATGTAAAAACTACATGCAGATATGTAGATAGACTGAGCATAAAAAAACTGCTTCCACCTGAAAATTTACCATTTGTTGTTTTGAGTTAGCTTATGCATTTTCATAAGCTCTGCAACACTTTTTACACCTCTTGGTGTGTTTATGTAGTCTAATGGTATCTTTGTTTAGCATTTCTTTAACTGCTTTGATGTTTTGGTCTCATCATATTGATTAAGCTTCTCTAGTGCTTCAGATGTACTTATGCACTGCACTGGTCTTTAACTATCAAAAATAGCATCTTTTGAAAAGTATTATGAATATTTAAAATAATCATTTTTGTAAATGATGCAATTAATATTTTGTAAAATTTTGCATAATTTTAATTTTTTAATTTTACATTTTAACTTTACATAATTTCAACTAAAGTTGTTATTATATTATTTTGTGTTTGTTATATAGTAGTCTACTACTATATAACAATATATATAATTAGTATTATATTATATTAATTTATTTGTATTTCAAATATGTGTTAAGGGTTTATTGCATTTGTTATTAAACATGAGTCATATTGATTGATGATGAAACATGTCGATTGGTATACCCTGAAAATCATAATTATTATGGTAATAGGAACATTAGCAGTTTTGATGACATATAACAAATTTTAATCTGCACTATATAATTAGTATTATATTATGTTAATTTATTTGTATTTCAAATATGTGTTAAGGGTTTATTGCATTTATTATTAAACATGAGTCATATTGATTGATGATGAAACATGTCGATTGGTATACCCTGAAAATCATAATTACTATGGTAATAGGAACATTAGCAGTTTTGATGACATATAACAAATTTAAATCGGCACTTTGTAAAAAATGATTTATGTAAAGGTCCTTGGGTTAAATCATATAACTTAGAAGTGGTTTAAGAGAAAAGTTTGGTTATGTGTTAAATATGCTAAATAAGCTCTTACTTAGCAAATTGAATATCTTTTGCTTTTTGTTTCAGTTTTTAGATGCATAACCTTATTTTATGTGGTCAAATTTTGGCTCATATTGTTTTTCTGATTGTTATATTAGTTAATGTTGTTTTTATCCCCTATTTTATCTTTTCTTCCAAATTTTTTTAATTACTTTTCATTTTCAGGCCATTGAATGTGTTTAAAGAACCGGTCATTTTTCTTGGTGCAGATGTTACACACCCAGGTCTAGGTGATAAATCAAGCCCTTCTATTGCTGCTGTAAGTTTTTTGTAATATAGTTTGTTTGGTAGACTATATACTATACAGTTTATATATATATATATATTATATATATATATATATATATATATATATATATATATATATATATATATATAGTAT
This sequence comes from Hydra vulgaris, assembly GCF_038396675.1. Lineage (NCBI taxonomy): Eukaryota > Metazoa > Cnidaria > Hydrozoa > Anthoathecata > Hydridae > Hydra > Hydra vulgaris. Next base: position 46,692,640 of record NC_088920.1, on the reverse strand, counting down.
GATATTTTGTATTTGCAAATAAAATACAAAATCTCTTGTACCTTTAAGAGTGCTCTATTATAAATTAATAGGGTTTATTTATATTATTTAATAGAACATTATATATCTATATATCTTTATATATCTATATATATCTATATATATATCTATATATATATGTATATCTATATATATATATGTATATCTATATATATATGTATATATGTATGTATATATATATATATATATATATATATATATATATATATATATATATATATATATATATATATATATTAGGGTTGCTGGATTCTTTTATGAATTCAGGCTGGCATGGAATCTTATATTCCCTCTCAATGATTCCAGGTGAAGCCTCACTCTTATCCATGGTTTTCCTCTCATTGTGCTGCTGCAATTTCCAATTGAGACCGTTACTTCCATATCTATCAGCAAAACAATTCTCTCTAAAACAGACATCTGTTTACTATTGCTAAAAACCATTGTAGAAAGGTTTTGTCTAACACAATAGCTTGCTATTCTCAGGTCATAAAATCTCGTATTTCATCACAAAAATTAGGCTCTCGTGACCTCTAGAAAATCTTCAACAGTATCAATAATAAGGGCAAATCTGTTACTCCACCTCTCTTGTATGGTTCAGACTTTGTCACCTCACCTAAAGACAAAGCTGAATTCTTTGCTAAGAACCTTTTATCAGTATCATCTCTTGATTCCACTAGTTACATTCTACATGATTGATTCTACCTGATGCCGTCAAACAGGTTGATCCATTGCTTGACATTTTTATCACTCCAGCTTCTGTATCAAAAGTGATTTCCTGATTAGACTCTTCTACAGCTTGTGGTCCAGACAACATATCTGTTGTAGTCTTATAGAAGTGTTCTCCAAAACTATTTAACAAGTGCTTATCAGAGTCTTGTTTTCCAGCATGCTGGAAAGCGGCATCTGTTATCCCTATTTTGGAGAATTTTGGAGAATGATCTGGTTTCTGGAGAATGAACGTTTTCTAAATTCTGGAGAATGACCTGATTCGTCTAACTAACGCCTCATTAATCTTCTTCCTATCATAAGCAACGTTTTTGAATCTTTAATTAACTAACACTTAATCTCTCATCTTGAATCTAATAACTTTACTTTCTGATCATCAATATGGATTTCGATCTTCTCGTTTTACAGCTGATTTGCTAACAGTAATAATCAATAGGTTTTATCATACATTAGATAGAGGTGGAGAGGGCTATTGCTCTTGACATTTCTAAAGCTTTCGATTAAATTTGGCATGCTGGTCTTCTTCGTAAGCTTTCTTCTTATGATATCTGGTAACATCTTTAAGATTATCGAGTCCTTCTTTTCCAATCGTAGTATAAAAGTTGTCCTCGATGAACAGCACTCATCTTCATATCCTGTAACTTCAGGGGTTCCTCAAGGTTCAATCCTTAGCCCTAGACTCTTTTTAATTTACATTAACGATCTTCCAGATATTCTCACATTTATGGTGGCATTGTTCGCTGATGACACTACCATTTATTCTTGTTATGATAAAAAGCCAACATTCTCTGATTGCTTGGAGGGGGCATCTGAGCTTGAAAAGGATCTCGCTTCTGCTACAGCATGGGGCTCACAGCGGCTGGTGAATTTTAATTCAGATAAAACTCAATTTTTTTCAACCAATTGTTATTGCAATAATTTAGATATTCCTATATTTATGAACGGTAATGTACTCAATGAGTCATCTTCCCTTTATTTTCTAGGATTAACTCTTACTTCTGACCTTTCTTGGAAACCGTATATCAAATCCATTGCAAAAAGCATCTGCTAAGGTTGCATCACTTTATCGAGCTCAACACTTTCTTACGTTTTTTATAAATAAATAAAAAAACTTTTTTAAAAATTAAGTAACTATTAAAGTCTTTTTTCTTTATTTTAATTCCTTTAATGTAGAAATATTTTTGAGAATTTTTTTTCAAATTTTTCCATTAAATTATGAACAAGTTTATTATTTAATTGAATGAACAAAAGTTAGCTTATCAAAAATAATTTAATAACAGAGCTTGATCTTGCAAAAGAGTTTATTAAAAGAGTTTTAATAAATCTTAAAAAAACATTAATAATTATTAATAATAATTAGAAAAATGCATCTTACGTTACATCTTTAAATCGTTATTACAAAAAATTGTGACGTGCTACAGCATAAGTGATTACATATTTGGAATCAGCACGTCTGAATTAATAAAGATAACCTAATTTGGTTCTTGTTTTTTTCAAAAAGTTAAAAATTGTTGTACAGTGTAATAAAAAACATAATAAATAATACTAAACAGTAAACAAATAATATAATTTCTTACCAATTGTTTGATGTTCTGCACCAAAAACAGATTAAATAGTAAATTATATTAGGGTTTAGACAGCATTTTAAAACAAAGCAAAATAATATTGTCATCATATATTTATTTTTTTTAAAGTTCTATTGTATTAGGGCGCTCTAGAGAAGCATGGTGAAAAAAATTTCTCTCAGAATCTTGCTCCCTTATAATTATCCCATTCGTTCATCTATTTTGTGATAAAATACAAAATGTCAAGTCGTTTAGTCATGTTTAAGCCTTGCCACCAGCTCCCTGAATTTTCTTATTAAAACTTATGTTAGTCCTTTTTCTAAACTAATCTAAATATTTTTCTAAACTTTTTCAAAAATTTTTTTTAGGAAAAAAATTTAATGATAGAAGTTAAACAAGAACTACTCATCAGACAGAAGCAGACTGTATTGTTTGTTTGAAAAACATTTTGTTTATTTTAAAATTTTTCAACAAAATATATGACACAGATTTGATTAAAACATATTATGTGAAATTTTGTAGCGGTGTATAGTGTATATATTACACTATAATACGGAATCATTAGTTTTGAAGTAACTGTTAAAAATGATCATGAATAGACCTGTCCTTAGGAAAGATATTGACATCTGGTTATTAGGAAAACCATTAGCTGAATTACTACCAACAAGAATTCCTTCGGGAGATGTGCTGCGTTTCTTTTTTTTTTTGAAGGACAGGCCGATAAAACAAACCAAACATGTCAGTTGTAATGGTGCTATAGCTGAAAAAGTTGTAGTGGAAATTCAAAATCAATGGGATAAAGCTGGAATTGCAATACAACGCAAAGACAAAGTTAAAGCTAAAATATTGGATCTCTATAGTATTTGTAGAACACTTCAGAAGAAAAAAGGATGTCAATCAAATGAAGCAAAGGAAAAACTGTTTATTGAAGATATGAAAAAATACTTTTATATTGTTCACCAAGATGCTCAAAACAAAATAGAAACGGATCGGCTTCGTGATAATGAGCAAAAAAAAGAAGATGTTGAATTTCTTATAGCAGTTAAATCTCAAGAAAGAGTTATTTTGGGATCAGAAGACAAAAAGTACAAACGAAAAGTTTCTCAAAAAATACAGAGAGCGAGAATTGAATTGGCAACAAATGGCTGAAGAACTTAAAGTCAAAATAATCTGGCAGCAACAATGGGCACCAATCCTGAAATGACAAATGTTGACTCCCCCGAGTCAGACATGGAATCAGAAGAGGATATTAGTGTTACATGTAGTTCAGACGATTGTGAAGATAAAGATTTTGAATGTCAGGAAGCTGATACTGTAACAAAGAAAACCAAACCTGACAGAGAAGACAAAATTACAGTGGATCTTCCAAGAAATCCTTTCAAAAGTGATAAAATTTCAACAATATATACTTGCAGAGGGTGGAGCTGATTTGAAGTGTGTGACTTTATCAAAAACAAGCAGTAGGACGGCTGCTAAAAAGCTTCGAATAGAGAATGCCAATGAGATTGAAACTACATTTCTTTCCCCAAAGTACGTAACATTACATTGGGATGGGAAAATTGTTCCTGAGGATGCTGAACAGCTTGGTGTTCTTGTGGCTGGGATGCCAAACTATAAAGAAGGTAAACTTCTTGGGGTTCCAGTTATCTCGGATGGAACTGGTGCTACAATGGCTAATAGTAGCTATTCTCTTGTAGTCAAGTGGAAAGTAGAACAGTCCATTGTTGGTCTTGTTTTCGATACTATGTTATCAAACTCAGGATGGAAAAATAGTGCATGTGTACAGTTGGAATTGATGCTAAACAAGAAAGTTTTATATTTTGCTTGTCGTCATCATGTGATGGAGAGAATTTTGTGTTCCGCATGACAACAGCTTTTTGGTCCAACATCCAATCCGGACACCCCTGAATTCATGGAATTTAAAAAATCTTGGGATACAATAAAACAATGATGGAATTTCAAAATTTTAAATATTACTGATCAATGTCTCAAGCAACAGAAGGAAAATGTTGTTAATTTCTTGCAACAAATCTTGGCCTCAGAAGGTAACAGCATGCCTCAGAGAATGTGCAGAACTTGTGCTCATACTTCTAGGAGAAATGCCTCCTTGTGGTGTGCACTGGCTCAAGCCTGGTGCACACCATCATGCACGCTTGATGACAACTGTTATATACAGTGCTAAAATGTATGCATTTGGTGATCAGCCGAATTATGATCTTGAAAAAATGGAAAAGTTTCGTCGCATTAGCACATTCAATGCCCTATTTTATGTGAAAGGGTGGTTAGCCACCCCTTCTGCAGCCGATGCACCATCAAATGATCTTCAGTTATGGCATGATCTACATATGTTTAAGAAAATTGACCCTGAGGGAGCTGGAGCGACAATAATTTTCAAGAAGCTGCAATGTTTATATGTCATGCAAAAGTTGTCAATGATTTAGCCGAGAGGGCAATGAAGCTCATCACAGACTTTGCAAATACTTTAACAAGAGACGAAGCACAAAACCAATATATGTTACAAGTGGTGGAACAACACTGGCGCAATGTACCGGATTTCAGAAAAAAAAACACTGAAAAATTTATGAAAAAACTGTATTTTTCAGTATTTTTCTTAGGCCTAACATTATCATATCATGGTAGCTAGGCTAGATCATTGTTTACACCTAAATTTTGATATCTTAAACTCAACTTTTAATAACTCTAGTTCACTTCGAACAATTTATGCTACTTTTTTCAATGTTAAACAATGTGACAAACATTTTTGTCATGTTGGCAAGGCTTAGAGTTATTTTAAAATCTTAAAGTATGGTTTTTTTCACTTTAAATACTGAAAGTTATGGGAAAACACCCGGGGAGCAAAGTAATTTTGAGAAGAAAAAAATTTAGAGTACCCTACTATTGTATATCAATAACCAATAGGCAGTGAAAGGCATACAGATTTCAAGCTCACAAACTTTTAGTTGAATGTTAGTATCTGCTTTAAAGGCCCCCTATAGTTGAATATCAAAGTCAAAGACTTTAATATTTGACTATACAATGCTGCATTAAAACCACATCTTTCCTGAAAAAAAAAATATTCCTCCAATTTTGCAAAGAACAGAATGATTGGCTGTTAAAGCGTAACAACAATATTTTGATAAAAATAATAATATAAGTCCTTTAATAAGTAAATACAAAGTTTAAAAAGCTATCTGTCAAAAAAGGGGTGCTATTAACAGCATTTAGTCACACCTGTACATACACACTATTTTTATACTTTATATTGGTTATATTGTTTATTTTTTATATGAATTTTAGATTGTTGGCAGCATTGATGAGATTCCAAGTCGTTATTCTGCTTGTGTTCGTATCCAAGGGCATCGAGTTGTGAGTTTTTAGTTTTTGTTTTTTGTACTATTAGTTTTAATTTACATTAGCACCCTTATAATTCACATTTGCACCCTTATAATTTACATTAGCACCCTTATAATTTAATGTAGAGGGAGAAAAGGAGGTGGAAAAAAATAGCTTGCTTTTCAAAGAGGGGAGATTTTGGTTGCTGAAAAAACTAGTCCTCATGTTTGACTCACAAGGTATTATATTGATTAAAATAGTAAAACAATGGTTTTACTATTTTTTTTCAGATTTTCAATTATATTATTTGTAAATATTTGATTTGATTTTTTAATTCCAATAAAATATTGCCTTTGCTTTTTTCTTTAACATGACTGTTTTTGATCGAATAATCAAGGGGTTAAATGTCATAGGTTATATCATTCAGAACATTATACATTTTTCTGTTAGCTTAACCCTTTCCTGCCAGGGTAGTGATTTTTGACAAATTTCCGCTTTTTAATTTTATTATCATAATAAGGTTGGTAAAAGGAAACGCTCAGATTATTTTAATATTTTTATTGTACCTAGAAGTACTATTTCCAAGACCTAGACTTAAAAGTACCATCAGGAACTTTGTGTTATTACAATGTTAGGAACTATGAGATCCAATATTAAATGTGTGTGTATATATATATATATATATATATATATATATATATATATATATATATATAAAATTAAATAGATAGGTTTTTAATTACAAAATGACCTCATGGTATTCAGCAAAATAATTTTTCTTTTCATTTACACACAAAAACACTTTGCAATGAGAACATATACTATGAGGTTTCGACTGTATCTTTTTCAAACTACAAACCTCACACCTTCCCCTATTTTCTACGAAAGTAGGCCAAGAATGCCTCTATTACCCAAGCGAGCGTCTTTTATAGTGGAATACCCAGATTTGCGTCTTTTGGAAGGGCCACCTTTCTCAGTATTATCAGAAGTCTTTCTTTTCTGACTAGCATCTTTTATTGTCATCAAGCCTTGAGTAACAGAGCGTCGAAAATATTTTACAGTTGTTTGTTCCGTTATGAGTCCATGAATTACATATGAATTGACAAATGGCGGTACATTTTGAGTTCAGTTCTTCGTCCTTTCCTTGGTAAATTTGAAACTTCTTTATATAGCTTCTCTGGTCAGCAAGACACCACAACTTGTATCCCATTTTTATTGGCTTTATAGGAAGATATTGTTTCAAGACAGACCTACCTTTAAATTTAATCATAGATTCATCTACACTCAGTTCGCAAGTACCATTATAAACCTCTTGAAATTTTTTATTGAGTGCATCAATCATAAATCTAATTTTGTACAACTTATCTTTGCAGTTTCTAGGCATTTGGGAGTTATCATTGCAATGCAGATGAGATAAAATAATAGAAAATCTGTCTCTTGGCATTGTTTTGCAAAGAAGTGCATTGTTGAGATCAGGTGCTGAAGAGTAATGGTCTCTCCACGCCAGACGAGTATTGTAACCCATAAAAAAATTCATACCTATAAATATTAGAAGTTCCTCTTTTTTTAGGTTTAATACTTTGTCTTTCTGAGTAGCATAAAGGTTGCTTTAGTAGACAATATTATCAATAATATCTCCAATCAATACGAAAAATATATCATTCAGGGTGCTACAGTGAGCAAAATAGTCTTCTATTACTCCAGTATTTAGAATGTATTCCAGTAAAAATGTATTTAGGTCCTTCTTTTTCCATTTACGGTTTGGTTCGAGTAATCGCTGATTAGTTCTGTGTGAGGACGTATTTGCAGATGGTAGATCAGTCTGAACACTAGATACAGGTATTGGTGATGGTGGTGCCTGATTTACAGGGCACTCCAGTTCATCATGTTTTGAAGGCGACAATGGCAGATCTTCAGCTAAAATATTTTCTAGAGCTCTTTCAAAAACCTCATCCAAGCCTCTTGGTGAGGGTAGTTGAATATTTTCACCTTCATCATCATACACACCTGCATCAGACTCTTCGTCACAGTCCGGAATTTCTTCTAATAGCAGGGCTTCAATTACAGCAGTATTGTTGGTAATATCCATCTCAATGGCTAAAACAATAAAAAAATTGTTCAGAATAATAATAAAAATTAAAATACATGTTTGATAAAACAAAATAATCACTTCATCGAGTATGTGTATTATCAATGTTCATCATTTTTTAGACTAAAATCACCTGACGGTACTTTTAAGTCTTCATCAGTTTTTATCAAATATTCATATAAAATAAAGTGATAATACTTTAAAACAGCTTTTATAAATGTACTCTGTGATATAAACAACGTAATTAGTAAAAAAAAAATAGCACTTACCTATGATTTTCTACTTATAAACACTTTACAATGACACCGCACAGTGAAGTGAAAAATGACTTGTAATTCGCTGTTCAAATTTATCAACAATGTCACATGGTAATACAAATAACGAGCTGTGATTGGCTTACGGAAATGGCACTCTAAAGGAATGTCAGTTGTAGTAAACATAAAGTGATTTCGTACTTAAGTTATTAGACCAACAATGTGGTGGTACTTCTAAGTACCGTAAGGCAGGAAAAGGTTAAGACTCAGCTTTGATAACTGAATCAATCCATCGACATTCAAACACATCAATAATTACTAGTCAAGGTTTATTATCATTGAAAAAGAGTCTATGCTTTGTCTTCTAAATAATTGTCATATATTATAGTTATTAATAGCTTACGATAACAAATAGGTTTTGCAAAATTGATTTTTTCCTCCTCATTTTGCGCAACTTTGTTCTTTGCCCACCTTTTAAACAATGTATTTCTTTCTCATCTAGTTTTTACGCAGATTAGTGTTTAAAAAAATAATTTTTGTGCTTAATCTAAAGTTTGCAAGGCAAAATAATTAAGTGAATTGATGAATAGAGTTTATAAATGAATGAAACAAGAAGATCTTAATGAGCTGGATGAGACTAAAATTAAATGCTATTTCATTTCTATAATTTTAGAATACCTTTAACTCGGGGAAATAAAATTTTAAAATGTTTTTAAATGGGTTATGCTTTTTTATAAATTTTTTAAATATCTAACAATGTTTATATTTTTATTTTTAAAGGAAGTTATAGAAGATCTGGAAAATGTTACAGTTGAACTTCTAAGACAGTTTTACCGACATATGAAGGTGAAACCAAGAAAGATAATTATGTTTCGTGATGGTGTTTCTGAAGGACAATTTCAGCAGGTTTTAACATTAAAGCTATATATAATATTGTGAAACAGTTTTTTACATCAAATTTTTCTGGTTTTCTCATTGGATAACAGTTGTGTTAAAAATTTTTGCTTTTCATTTTAAGGTACTATTTCATGAGATGTCTGCCATCCAAAAGGCTTGCATAAGATTAGAAAAAGGTTATGAACCTGGTATTACTTTTGTTGTCGTCCAGAAAAGACACAAAGCAAAATTTTTTCCTGTCAACAAAATTGATGAAGTAAATTTTATATATGATTTTTATTGGAAATGGTCTTTTATTGAATGATTATATAGACATAACCATATAACTTTTGAAATAACAGAAATGTAATTTTGACAATGATTGACCTATATGTTTAATTATATATAAAAATAATATAAAAGTAATAAGATAAATAATAAACTTATATGTTTAGAAAATAACAGAAATGATTTAGTCGCTTTTTATGAAATTGCTGATTAGATTTTCCATTTCGTTTTTAATTTTATCTTAAAGGATAAAAGTGGAAATGTTTCAGCAGGAACTACAATTGATACAGCTGTATGTCATCCGACAGAGTTTGACTACTACCAATACAGTCATTCCGGAATTCAGGTGATATATCAAAATATTGGCGTAAAGATTTGAAACTTTTTAATTTTTTTTTCCGTTTTAATGTTTAACTCATACAAAAACTTGTTTTTTGTATGAATTAAACATTTAATAAAATTTAAAACTTGTTTATTTTATTATATGAAAATCAATGAATACGAATTCTCTCAATACAATTTTTTAAATTTAATCTAATCTACTTGTTTATTTTTTTTTAGGGAACATCACGCCCTGCACACTACCATGTGTTGTGGGATGATAATAATTTTTCAGCTGATGAGCTTCAGGCCCTTTCGTTTATGCTTTGTCATTTGTACGTTAGATGCACTAGATCTGTATCTGTTCCTGCACCTGCTTACTATGCGCATCATGTAGCTTTTCGATCTCGGAGTCATTTGCAAAATGAAGAGGAAAGGTTAGAAACTATTTTTGAAATTGTTTTAATAAAGTTATTTAGCTCTGTTAAGCACTATAATTAGTTACATCTACATTTAGCAATGCTGTTAAGTTATCCTGTTAGTTAAGTGTGCGTGCGTGCGTGCGTGTGTGTGTGTGTGTGTGTGTGTGTGTGTGTGTGTGTGTGTTTGTGTGATAATTTATTATTATATAATAAATGTATATAAAATAATATTATGCCTGTTTTTTTATTTTGATGGTTTTTAAGAATATTTTTTATAATTAGAGTATATCATTTTCAAAACTAAAAAAGTAATAAATTGCCAAATGCTATATATATATTTTAGTATAATATTTCACCAGGAACAAAATCCAGCTGTGGTGTTATCTTTTTTTTTAATATTTCAAATACATGTTTTATACAAAGGAAGGAATTAAAGCCTATTATATCCTAAATGGCAGTAATATATTCAATAATAAAAAAATAGTTTAATAATTTTGACAAGACTTATTCTTTGTCCATCCAAGCCAAGAAAAAAGTTTAGTTGTATTCGAATCTGGTGATACAGGTGTGGAGGGCGTTAAATCTACTTTTTTTCATCCGTTATTTTTTTCTATTTTATAAAAGATTTAATTGAAGACTTTTTAACAGATAAAGTGTTTTAACGCGGGCATTGTTTTATTTATGCATTTTTTAATTTTTTTTACTTGTGTGGATTTTTTATTAATTTTTATGCCAGAGTATTACTTGAGGTCAATGTGGACCTGTTCTGTAATTTTTTGTATAAGCTTTTCTTTGGTAGAGCAATGAGTTATTTTACTAAAGCTTTTTTACATTTCCTAGTATTTCTTCATCTGAAAGCGACACTGGAAAAAACTCTGTAGAATTTGTGAAGGTGAATTACAAAGATGTTGTAAAACTGCATCCGAAAATGGAAACAAAAATGTACTTTGTGTAGATATACACGTTTCTCAAAGTTGTTTATGCACCGAAAGCTAAAAACTAAGCGTAATAACTCTTTTACTTAATGGGTTTGTTTTTATTTAATTAAATTTTTACAAAATGTATATAAGGAATTAGATTTTATATTTTTAAACGTGTTATTTACAAATGATATTTAATTTAGACATGGTTTATGTGTAAGAAATTTAGTAATAAACAATGTTAAATGTTTTGTAAATTGTGGGGTGTTAATATTGTGATCTTTTAACAGTCTCATTTGAACAAAAAAAATTTCTTTGAAATTTTTTATCCTTTTCTTTTTGCTGACAAAGTTGTTATATCCTCTTTTTTTAACACTGATTAAAACATAGTGTGTTTATAGTTATATCTTGTTGAAACAGATTGCTTTTACTAATTTTATTAGTTCGTTTTTTTATTTGTGTCACAATCTTCTTGCATGTGTTAATCAGATTAATGATTTCCAAGACCAAAGTATGGGAGTGTGGAAATATGGCTTCTTTCAATTTTAAGCTATGGGTTAAAACTAAACTCAGGGGTTATCTTTTTCCGGATATACGGATTTTTTTTTCAACTTTAAGTTTTTCCAGATATCCAACATGTTTTCTATACATACGAGTTTAGATTCTTTTTTAAGCTTTTCCACTCATTACTCATACAAACATTAAGGAAAGTTAAAAAAAAAATTGAAAACGACTCAGCTAAAAGCAAAATTAAGAGGAGTATAAGGGAATATATATTCCGGATTTTTTCCGAATATTTTACCCAAACAATTTTCCGGATTTTTAAAATATGACTTGGATAATCTATGTAAATTTTACGCACTGTATAATCGAATCCAGTTTTTATCTTTAAAGACATCTTTAAGATTTGAATCATTATCATAATAATAATCAGTTTTCCTATCTTTTGATTTTTCAAAACTAAAATTAACTGGTTTGAACTAAAGTATTAATTCCAAGGTTCAATGCCAGCTCCGGCCATACTTGCGATATTAAAAAAGGATGTGTGAACTTCCTGGTTAAATGCTCTTGCAGCGGTACTCTGTAATAAGACCGTAAGTACTTCTCGAAGCACCTTAATAATCACAAAATAGTATTTTTAAATTTTGTAAATACGTCACATACGCTTCGTGACTACTCAACGCCGTTAATGCAAGTTCTCAAACTTTTTGTCTTGTTTGTTCTCGGTGATAACAAACATATTTTTTTTTCCGGTCTGCAACATTTGTTTATAAACAATATTTGTTAAGTTTTCAAAGATATGTTAAGTTTAAACAATATCTATATGTATTGTTTAAAACTCAACATATCTTTTGCGATGGAGTAAGAAAATATGTAGACATGTTTTCTACAAAAAAAATAAAAAGTATATATATATTCAAATAAAATATATATATTAATCTATGGTAATTTAAAGACCGGAATTTTAGTTAAATAGTTATATGGCATTATAAAATAGGGTTGGTTTACATCACAGTAATGTTTAAATTTTGAGCTTAGACTTTTAAATAAACCTTAAAAGGTTTAACTTTAAAAGTCTAACTAGTCGTATGTCAATTTGTGTGTTCTTCACACTCATATTAATAAAAACTTTCATATAAGATGGAAGAAACAGATTTTAAACTTGAAATAACAAATTTTTTTCGACCTTTAATATGTTTGCAGACATATAACTAGTTAGAAATTAAACATATAGCTTAAAACTTGTTTGAAAAAGTTTTTTTCTCAATTTAATGTTTTATCTTCATTGAGAGCAGCACCATTTTATACCAAAATATGGTTCATCAACCATAAAGCAAAATTTTATATCAAAATTTAAGTAATTTAAAAAAAATTTAACTTTGTTTGATTTTAGACAAACTAAAGCGCTAGGAGAAAAAAAAAATCATTCGGGCTAAAAAAATGCAGTGAAACATAACCTTTTTATAAAAACGCAAAATTCGTGTATTTTCCATTACATGCATTAACGGCGTTGAGTAAGAGGATACTGCGAATCGGTGCTATAAGACATTACAAGAGTTTTTTTTCATAACGAAAATTACAATACTATGTAGTTTAACTAATTAAATCGTTTATTTTAGAAACTTGTCAAGTGCGCCAAGTGTTACATCTAGAATTTTTTAATTATTTACAGAAAAGTATATTGTTTATATTAATTTAATACTTATGATGATTAGTTTGAATAGTTTATAACTGAAATACCCTGAAGTTACTCCAGTAATTTGTCGGATGCGAAAAGTTTTCATCATCATCCTCAGTCCAGTATTATTTCTCTTCAATGATAATGATCTTACAGGCAATCTTCATCGAGTGTGGCTTTTTTTGCTGACAACACAGCTATATGCTCCAATCTTGAAAAAAAATATCATTTTTTGATTGCATAGAACAGGCAGCTGATCTCAGGTGTGATTGAGATCAGATTTTTTCTGTAACAGATTGGAGCCTGAAATGGTTAGTGAATTTAAATCCACAACAAACAGTTGCCAAAATGTTGAATTTTTGCGACTGTTTGAAAAAAATTTTATGTTTTTATTCAAGAGTATTTTTATTTACCTATATAGAAAAAATTTCTATACCGATAAATAACAATAGTCTTACTGAGCCTTCTACTTTATTATCTTTTAGTATCGACCTCTCATGCAAACCTCGTATGCAATCCATTGCAAAGTTCGCATCTGCTAAGGTGCATGCTAAGGTAAAATTCTGTCAATCACTTTCTTTGTTTTTAACTTTATTTCTTTTTTTTATTTTATTCTTTAACTCCCAACTTAAACAGTGGTTGTCTGCAGCCTTGCCGGAAGTGAGTTAGTTAAAAAAAAAATGGTGGAAGTTGAAATAGATAAAAAATATACAAAGTAGAATAGAAACAAATTATAAAGTAAAATGACAACATCCTCGCCAATTGGAAATCTCAGTTCTATGTTTATATTTTAGAAGCAACTATTTTGCTTTAAATATTATTGCTAAAGATACTATATTTTAGCATTATATTTATACATTATGCTTTCTATAACGAAGAGTATAAATCATAATTAAGTTGTTATACTGTTACCTAGCAACTGACAGTAACTTGAAAAGAGCATAAAAGCGCTTATGAGTTTCAGAATTGAAAAAAAAGTGCTCAATTTAAGAAAGTTGTTAAATTATAAAATAAACAAACTATTTAGAAAAAAATTAATAAACTTACTTTACAATGATGTACACACTGGATACACTAAACTAACATCTTTTTTTTTTTTTTGTCAAACAGAATATTCTGAAGCCAATTATCTAAAGCCATACTTTTAAATTTTCATTTATAAATTTCAAAATAATAAAATGTGACATATAAAAAAGATATGAAAACAATGTTTTCATATCTTTTTTATATGTCATAATTTATTATAAATCATAAAAAATATTTGATTATTTTTGAATTTTTGATATTCATCTATAAAAGAAAACATTTTATAAAAGTTTTACTTTTTTATTAAAAGTAGCATCATTTACATGACATAAGAAAATTATTATCTGTTATTATTATATTTTTTATTCCTTTTCATAAAAAAAGTACTACAACATTTAGATGAGGAAAAGTTAACCCACTTAGGTTTAAAGCAAGGGAACATGTGAAAACTTATTTAATTATTTTAAAATACAATATTAAGTCTACAAAAGTAGGAGAAGATGAGTTAGAGAATGAAATTAAAATATAAATTTGTTTGGAGTTGTGATCGACCGAAACAGAAAAAAAACCGAAACCGAAATTTTGGGTACTCAAATTCGGTACCAAAGCCGAAACCGATATTTTGGCAAATATCTTACTGAAACCGATACCGACATTTCGGCAGTCAAATTTATTTTATTAGAAAAATTTATTTATAAATGCAATTTTACACGCAATATTTAAATGCAATTTTACACATAATACTTGTATTATGTTAGAAAAAATTACACGTGCATCCTGAATTGAGATTTAATGCATAAGTTGGCAATATAAGTTAAAAGCAAAAATTAAAATTTGGCAGATTTTCTCTGCAAAACAAGATTTTTTCGAGGTAGTTTGTGAAAAATCTCAAAATTTTTGTGAAAATCCACAAAATTTTTTGTGAAAATTCTTAAAATATTTTTCGAAAGTTCTCAAAAATAATTGTTTTTCTAAATAACGTAAAAATTTTAAATCTCACAATTTTTTCTGTTTTCGGTATGCTTTCAACAGAAATTTTACCTTTATAAATTACCGAATTTATAAAAAGTATCGAAACTGAAACTTCGGTATCGATCAAATTGAAATTCGGCCCAAACCAATATCGGAACAGAAATTCGGTCGATCACTAGTTTGGAGCAATTTTGTTTGTTTTTTGCGATTAATAGGTTCACCTTTGTATGTTCGTTTGATAAAAGAGGTCAAGGCTACCTTGAAGAAAATGTACTAAGCATTATTATACTTTTTTCATACACTTTTTAAAAATTCATTCCACATGAATCATTCACGGAACCCATGTGGAACACGCGTTTTTTTCACTTGGTAATAAGCACTATACCACTTTTGTTTATTAAAAGATTTTAATATAGTAGTATATAACTTGTTTTTGGTGAATGGCCTCAAGTGGGTTAATATCTTGCTGTTGTTGATTACACATTTTATAAGTTTTAACTAATTGCTGTTAATGTTTTATTATTGCTTTTTTCTGCAAATTAAACAAGATACAGTAAATCATGGGGTGAAACCTCCGATAGAACTGAATAACATAAATAAGTATCCCATGCAGCTTTATTTGAGGAGCATAAATAGTAAGCTCCAGCAATTTTCAACTTTTTTTTAGAAAAATCAATTGCTTCAACGGGAGAACCTTTATTAGACCATAAAACTATTATGTGCAAATTTTGAAAGTTGCAAGCCTTCCCGATTTTATCTTATATTTAATTTAATTTTTTATTACATATAATTTATTATGAAACATAAACTTGAGTGAGTTATAATCAATGAACTTTTAAAACAAGCGTATGTGTAAAACATTTTACCGCGTATTTTCGTATATCATGAAATGTAAATAGTTTATTTTTTAATTTCTATAACTTTTTATACATGTTTGGGTCCTGTAAAAATGGGTAGTTTTTACATAAAAACCAATCAACATAAATAAACTAAATAAGTTTATTTATGTTGATTATTCAAACTTATTTTTCAAATAATATAGGTACTAGTTAACTTTAGATTTTTTTATTTTTGAGTTAACTCAAAAAAAGCTCCTAAAAATATTTTATTTTTATGATTATAATTAACCGCTAATGAGTAATAAATTACAGCATGGAATCAAGGAACCATTAAACTGGGTAATTATATATTAGATTGTCTAAACATTTGAACTAATTTTATTTTGCAACAATTTTTTCAAAATTTTTAGATAGTTTATCACCGATCAGAACGTACCGTTAAATTTTGTAGGGAGATCATTTTTTTTTAAAAATGAGGCAGTTTAGAATACCAAATAAATATTTTTCTTTATTTATGTAACAAAATTATTGTATAACTTTGCAACTAGACCTAAAACTCCAGTGACTTTATGGAACTCAAGGAAATTAGAACTTGAAAATGTCAACGAACGATTAAAAAATAAGTGTATAAAAATATATTAAAAAGAGTCATAATTTTGCTCAGGACACTTGAGAAAAAAGGTTTATGACCAAGAAAAACTAAAAAACACAACAGAAATCGGTTATTATTGGTTATAAAACAAAATTAAGTTATTACAATTTTTAAAAACAATGTTAAGATAAAAGTTACTATTGAGCATGCTCAAAAAACAGGAAAAAAGGAAACAGGAAAGATAAGATGATAGGAAAGATACGATAAAATAAGATGCAAAGAACCCAAAACATTTGTCATAAAGTTGTTTTGTTATATAGATATTATTCAATTATTAAAAATACTGCGTTACTCAAAAGAGCAAATAATTTCATGAACAAAAAAAAAATCTTTCAAAACAATGTTTATACGGAAAAAGTTATTCGAAGAAACGAAATATATTCGATTGTTATTTATGATAAAATATTAGTAAAAAATTTTTGACAAAATTATATCACATAATTTTAATCATTTTAATTATTTATGTTTTTTGTTCTTTATTATTTATTATGGATAAAACGATAAACATTTTTTATCAAGAATCATGACTTAGTTCTTTCCAAGTAAATAAAAATATACTTCAAGAAAGTCATTCAGATCTAGATTTTAAGTTTTAGAACAATAACAAAGAAATTATAAACATAAGTCTTTTAACTACAACTTAGATTTTTGAAATCTGTTACTAACATGTCGATGTATTCGCTATCTTACATCAAAATATTAGGAGAATTCACAAAAAATTTGAGAAATTTAAAGAGTTTATATTCAACGCAAAATTTGATTTCCAAATTTTTTTCGTGATAGAAACATTATGTCAAAATAAAGTAATCAAAAACAAAACACATTTTGAAACAAAAAATTATAAAGTAATTCATCAGCTTTGAAACTATGAAAAAAAAATTAGAGGAGTATACACCCTTCATCCACAACTAATTAGTTTATAAACCGCGAAACTAAATAGAGAAGAGTATACACATTTGATCCTATAATTCAGGGCGTTTTAAATTAATAACAAACTCTTAAAGTAATAATAATTAAAGAATTAATATTGAATATAAAAACAAATATTCTTTATTAAACTTTAGAACCATAAATAGAATAACACTAAATTGGTTTTACAATTTTGTCTTTCATTTTGTTGTTTTTATTTAGTTTGTTTTCTCTACCTGGATTTTAGGATCAAGGGTGCAAACTCTCCCCTACTGTTCGGTAAGTAATGACTGTGAGTCACGGTTCTAATTGATTTATTTATGGTTAGAATAAATTCAATTTAAATACTTAGTTTTTAGTTTTTAGTTTGATTTATTGACGGTCAATATAATTTACAAGCTATTAATAAAGACACACTCTAAGGAGAAAATACAGTTTTTTCACACCAGGCCACACTCTATGAAAAAAATACAGTTTTTAGATTTAAGCTAAAGTTAAGAGCCGGAGCAAAGAAAATTCGTATTTAAAATTGTTCAGGTTCTTTGAGACCACCGTATTTTGGCTTAAAGCATTCCATGGTTTGACAACACAGTTGGTAAAGAAGTTGTTTTTTTCTGCCCAGTTTCGTACAAGTTGTGCTTTCAATTATTTTGTGTGTCTATGCGATCGAAGACTGTACTTTAAAAACTAGGTGTTTGGTTGAAGCTAAGGGACAGAGAAGTTAACTTTGTTGATTTTGCTGCTGATTTTTTATTGCTCAATAGGGTCTCCTCTTTCTTGTCGTTCGGTTAGCGTTGTCAAGTTAAATCTTGAGAGTCTCTGAATATAGGGCAAGCGTTTTAAGTTAGCAATATGTTTTGTGGCTCGATGTAGAACTTGCTCAAGTTTGGCTTCTGAATCTGAAGGTTAAAAAACAAGTCTTCGAGTGAAGAGTTGTTTTTTAACCTTCAGATTGTTAGCCATATTAACGCAAAGATCTCGTTCAGATGTTGTGCATGACAGCTGATGCAGTTGGGCTGAAAAATTATTCATAGAGTAAATTGCAGTCGATTTTTTGGTGTTGCAGCGTCCAGTGTGCATGACTTTGCACTTATCCACATTAAAAGACATTAGCAGTGTGTGCAACCACTTCAATGCTTTGTTGATTTCGGCTAGAAGCTTTATGATGTCATAGTTCAATTCGATAACTACGATTATGTTACAGTCATCTGCATACATTTTATAGTGGTGTAGTACTTTGTCTGACAAATCGCTAATGTAGATCCTTGGACACACCGTTGGAGTGCCCACCGTTGGATTTAGTTTTATTAATGGTTACACGTTGTAGACGGTTAGTTAGCCAGCTTTCTACCCATTTGTGCAAGTTGTCGGACATTCGGTAAGAATTCAGCTTGTGCAGCAGACATCAATGTTTTGCTTTGTTGAAAACTTTTGTAAAGTCTATGAATATGATATCGGTTGGGAAACCTTTGCAGGCAACTTCAGTCAATATGTCGCAAGTTTCGGATTGGTTTGTGACGCAACTTTTTTTTCCCTTTTCGGAACCCGTGCTGAGCAGAGCTGATAAATTTATTATTGTTCAGGTGGTCAGTAATGTGTCTATGTACAAACGATATTAAAAATTTTGAAAAACACCTAAACAGCTTATTTGAAAATAAAGATCTTTGTGGTTAATACGCTTACCTTGTGTGCTATCTAAATTTTAATGACATATAATGCAACTCAAATAGAAACTCAAATGCGGTAGTGATGTAATGGTAGAGCGCTCGCTTCGTAAGCGATAGGTTCCGAGTTCGATTTCCTCCTCGAGTAGCCTCCTCATTTGTAGTGGCCTTCTTGGCCTTGGGGAGGTGAGTTACAAAGAAGAAAAAAAAAAACGTCAGAACTTTTTTAACGTACACTGTAAAAAAAGTACCCATTATGTTTTTAAAAAACATTACGATAAATTTCGTGTTATATAATGGGTAATTACCGTTATGTTCAATGTATGAGTTGTATGAAAAAAACATAACGCTATTTTCCGTTATGTTTTTTTCATACGAGTTATACATGAAAAATACCTAAAGGACGTATAAAAGATTTAAGAAAGAATAAGGGAAAGTGGGACAAGTTTATAAAAAAATTTCTAGAATAATTTTAATAAATTTTTCATATAATGTATGCACTACACCAAACAAGTTTTAACAAATAAAGCATCATTTCGGGCACTGATTTTATCCCCTCAGATTCACCACAAGTTTTAATAAAGTATTTATACTTTTGATTTTAGAGAAACAGTGCCATTTAGGTAAAGTGGGACAGGTATGGGGCGAAGTGGGACAAGCGAGTAATTAACAACATTAACAAAAACTATTTATTATAAACTATCAAAGTTGTAAACCACGTAATACTTATCAAAATATTTAAGTGCCTTCCACATTATAATTACACAAGTGGTTTCCACATTCTACCGCCTCCCATTTCTCCCCTACATACGGGTTCAAAATTTGATCACATTTAGAATCATTAAAATAATACATTATATGTAACAAAAACTTCAAAACGTAAAAATCATTAAATTATTTAAATAAAAAATATGAATAAAAAAAAAACGTAGATGTCTCAGCACTTTTTATCATCGTTTTCCCTATAAAGTGTTATAAAAGAACTCGAGAATTTTGCCGTGAATGAATCACAATGTTGCCGTATTGAGAAATTAATCACATCAATATCATTTTATTCAACAACGAAGCCAACACGGCGTATTTTAAGCTAATTTTAACATATAGCAAAGATCTGGGATATAATATCTTTTTAATAATCATATCTAGGATGGATAAAACTACAAAATATCTATAGTTTTACTATCATATCATTTATAATAAAATAACTTATATCCTTAGCAGAAATATGACCACAGAATATTAGCCTATAAGACATTTTCAATGGTTTTTCAATCCATTAACCACACAAATAAGTGCTTCTTTTGTTAACTTATCTGGGTCAAGGTTATAATATTATTTCCAAAGTTAGCTAAGCCTAAAGGCTTAGCTAACTTTGGAAATAAAATTATAACCTTTGGAAATAATATTATAACCTTTAGTAACCATTAGTAATATAGTTTAATATAGTGAAACTAAATACAGAGCAGCCCTAAAATGCGTAGAATCAAACGATAATGCACAATCTTATATGACGAATCCTCTAAAATATTATTTTGAAAAAAACTTAAAAATATCTCTCAAATATATTTATGCAAACAATTGACTGAACAAATCCGAATTGAAAGAGAAAAGAAAAGTTAATATAACAATTTCATATGTTTTTGGTGAATAAAAATGTAGCGTTAAAACCTTTTAAGAGTATCTATAACCCTTTTCATTCGCATTTGTTTTTTTATTCAGATTTCAAAAGATTTAAAGTCAGCCCAGAAAAGTTGCATTTTTTTTATACCTTCAAAAAAAAATTTTTTTAATTTTCTGTTAAAATGTTTTTAGACTTTTTTTTTGATCTTACTGCATTTTATTGTCTAGTTTTTAACTCTGTTAATTCTTTATTTAAGATATTGCATACTATTAGCATATTGCTTTTTTTAGTGTTTTTTATACAATCATTAGATAGCTAATTCTGTTTCGTATTTTTCTTACTTTTTAAGAATGCAACTTAGTTTTCTAATAATGGCACAAAGTTTATTTTCAACACCCGTTGAAATAAATATTGTGCTTTGAATGATTTTCTAATTTAAAATAGTCACTTCAGATTTAACTATATTTACTAGGTTCAAATTTTTTTTCATTACTCACAATTATTTATATTTGTCAAGGTCAGGGTTTGTAAAAAAACTTATCTAAATATCTTCTAAAGTCTGTTTCATCTTCAGCAGACTCATCACGAAGAATGTAAAAAAACACAAATTATAGAAAAAAAATAATTCACAGAAAGTTAAGAACTGTTAATTTTATAAAAACATGAACCTGCATGTGAAAAAGATTGTAGAAGGTATTTAGATAAGTGTTTTTATTAATTTATTATTGCTCTGTTCTTTTAAGAACATTGAGCACTCTATTGTGTAGGATACATTTTAAAGTTGTTTATATATATATATATATATATATATATATATATATATATATATATATATATATATATATATATATATATATATATATATATATATATATATATATATATACATATATATATATATATATATATATATATATATATATATATATATATATATATATATATATATATATATATATATATATATATATATATATATTACCCCTGCTGAATTTATAGATCTTTGAAAAGCCTTGAAAGTTAGCAAAAACTTGAAAGTTATGGAATTAAAAGCACAAATTTAGAATGGCTCAAACGTTATCTAAGCAATAGAAAACAATGCATAGCACACGAAGCAAGAAAAACTGATAACTTGACTATAACTTGAGGTGTGCTCCATGGCATAATTCTGGGTCCACTTTTTTTATGTATTTATGTAAACAATTTCCATAAGTTTCCAAACATTTTAAATTCAGTTTTATTTGCAGATGACACAAATTTGTTTTATTCTAATGGAGATGTCAACCTTTTATTTAAAATAGTAAACAAGGAATTTTTAAATCTAGCGAAATGGTTTAAGGCAAACATATTGTCCTCAGATTTTATTAAAACTAAGTATACATTTTTTCATAAAATTCACGATAAAGAAAATATTCCATTAAAACTTCCTGATCTTTATATTGGCAACTCTAAAATAATTAGAGAGTCATCATTAAAGTTTTTAGAAGTGATAATTGACGAAAACTTAACATGGAGAGAACAAATAAGAACGTTAGAAGATAAAATTTCAAAAAATATTAGCATTCTATACAAAGCTAAGCAATTATTAAACTAAAACTGCTTAAAAATCTTATATTTCTCCTTCATACATTGTTAAATATACTTTCAATAAAATTAAATACGAGTACCCTACAAGGTTTTCAAATTACAATTATGAGCAACCTAAAATGCACTGTTTGGTTACTAAATTTTCTATTGCCATCAGAGGTCCTAAATTATGGAATACTTTATTAAATAACCAGCTGAAAAATTGTTCTTCACTTTCTCTATTCAAACAAAAACTCAAACAAGAACTTCTTAACGATGTTAATGAATTAAATTCTTTTTAAGATTCTTTTTTTTTTTTTCAATTTTTCATTTTTGTTTTTTTTTTCTTTTTTAGCAACAACCTTATTAACTGGTCTTTAATTTTAATGTTCCTTTAACTATTAACTTATTTTTGGTTTTTAGGTGCAATTATTTTTATTTTTATTTTTTTACGATTTTTTTTTGATTATAAATTTGTAGCTGATCTCAACATACTTGTAAAATTTGTATTTATTTTTTATATGGCAAAAGTAATCTTATGTTTACATTTTTTTTGATTTAAGCACGCTTGCTGATAAAAACACGTCGGGGCGTAGTGATAAGCAAATATTGTCTTCTTTTAGCCCCAGTCATGTAGATTTTATTTATATAAAACGGCAATGTATTCTTTTTTTAATGACGAAATAAATAAATGTATACATACATATATATATATATGTATATATATATATATATATATATATATATATATATATATATATATATATATATATATATATATATATATATATATATATATATATATATATATATATATATATATATATATATATATATATATTTACAATAAACATTTTCAAATAAAACAAAAGTATCAACATGCAGTATTAAATTGAGCGGTAATTCATATTTTATTTATCGTATATAAATAAAACAAATAACTTGCGCCTACAAGATAAATAGTTAATGATATAATAAATTGTTTAAAATGCGTGCGAAATATTCCTGAGAGAGTTTTCTTCACACAACGCAGTAAAAAATATTTTTCTATAAAAAGAAAACTTACACAGATATTTATAATACAAGTAACAACAAATTTATTGTTAATAAATAAAACTCTATTTTAAATATTCAATTAAGTTTACAAACATTTTATTTAACTTCAATATTAGAAAAAGCATACTCCTATTATGTACCAGAATACAATTTTGGCTCTGAGGAAATTCTTTTTTAATCAACATTGGGGAACTGAGGGTTGTCTCGCCAACTATTTTATCCTGCACATAAAAAAGAATTTTTTTTTTTTTATAAAAAAAACAAACTGTTTTTAATTATTTAAAAGTCTTATCATTAAACATACTGCTGCTCCATTTTCGCCTAATTATTCTTCGTTTCCTCGAAAATAGATGTTTTTATAATTTACAATTATAAATGCATCATCTAGTTGGTTAATGCGTTTGTAATTGATTGGTTTTACTAAATCACAAAAAAAGCTGTTTTTAAGAAGCTGTTTATTTAATGATTTAGGTTCATTAGAACTACTTACTGATTTATTTTTTCTATATGGTATTTTTATTTTATTTTATATAATTTTATCAATTATGTAGATCAAAAAAATCTAGCTTTTAAACATTATTTTTTAATTTGAAATTGACTTGTTTGAACAAATCTGAAATTGACATATTTAAATCTGTAGATTTAAATAAGCCAATTTTAATATGATATGCAACAATAGTTGCATATCAGATAAGTCCAAAAGAGAAAGCTTTTTTGTTTTGAATTCATATTAACTAACTTATAAACTGATATATTAACTAATTTCTTTTAAGTTAACTTTGGTTTCATCTCAAAAGTTCTTATTAATTTGAGAGCATATATAAAATATGACTAACACCTCAACTTTTTTATTCGAAACTCTATCAAGTAATGGCTGCACATTGTAAGAGTAAATTCGACACATTTGAAGACCAATTTGAATGCTTTTTTTTAAATAACAGGCTTAAGTAAATTGAGCACTTTTTTCAGTAGTTACGAAAAGTATACCTTTGGTAAGAGAAACATACACTTTTAATAGTTCTTGTCCACTCTAACAAAATGTTTTTCTATACCATTTTCATAAGCTTCAAAAAAACAACGTCCTTAAGTTGAGTGAGATACATATTGTTGGGATTTAACATGCAAATTCAATGTTTTCTTTTTTGCATTTATGAAAAATAGTAACATTAAAGTGAGGTTGTAATAGTTGTGATAGTTGGTGATAGTTGGTGAGTAGATAGGTTGTTGGCAGTGGCGAAGGAAGGTTTTTAAATGTTTAAAATTACCAACTTTTAAACAAAAAGAATATTCCAAATTTATTTCCGTTCTTATACGTTACGAAAACGTTCTTTACAAAAAAAAAATTACTGTGATAGGAGAATGGGAAAAAGAAACCTAACATCTTAGCTCCTTACCCTAAACGTGAGGGCAATCAGTTGAACCATTTATTTTTTCATAAATTTTAACTAGATATGTATTCAGCGACAGATTTCAAATTTATGTTTAAATTATTTAGTGTTCGGTTTTTATGATCATGTAAAGTTTGTGCCCCCTCAAATTGAGGGAGGGGTTATTCGTTGCATGATCATAAAACTAAACACTGAATAATTTAAACATAAAGTTTGAAATCTGTCAATAAATACATAACTAGTTTATATAAATGAAAAAAAAATAATTTAACTTATTACCCTCAGGTTTAGGGTAAAGGGGCTAAGATTTTAGAGTTTCTTGTTCCCATTCTCCTATCACAGTGATTTTTTTTTGAGAAGAGTTTTTTTGTCATACATATGAATGTAAAAAAATTTGGAATAATCTTTTAGTTTAAAAGTTGGTTATTTCAAACATTTAAAAACCTTCCATGCCATTGGTTGTTGGCAATGAGAATCTTTTAACAAAACAATTTTTCAGTTTTGCTTAAATAAGAGTTTTGAACCAATTATTTAAAGCAAGTGAATCAAATTAACTTAATTTAGTACTTTTAGACTAGTTTTAGACAGGTAGAGACAATTTTTGGACTTTTCTCTGATCATGTATTCTACATTTGGGGATTTTTATACACAAAAAAGGTAGCAGCATTTCACCGGCTGTGCTATCACACATAATTAAGGAGCTTAAATGGTTTTACAAATTTTTCTGAATACTCAATACCACGGTAATCACTTTTCTTTAGTTAATTTGGTTTCTTCATTTAGTTAATTTAGTTTCAACGTCGGTACTTTTTTCAACAACTTCTTTAAAATTCCCCTAATGTGGAACACATGGTCAGAGGGAGGTCCTAAAATTGTCGCTGCCAAAGTACTAAGTACTTAAGTTAGTCTAAACTTTTTTTTTTATTTACGAACTTTCATTTCATTATATAACATATCAGTATCATCATTTATTTCCTAAAAAATTTAAAATAATTTTAGGAACTTATTTAGAATTATTTAGAGTTTACAGTTTTTACGACCGTCTACAACTTTCTACAATTTGTTACGACTTTCTACGATCTAGAGTTTCTACGACTAATATTTAAGATTATTAGAACTATCTTATTTGTTTAAAGAATAATTATAGTTTAAGTATTAGTAACTACATCCTTTTTACAAATTAAATTTAATTAAGTTATATAAGCTAAAATACCTATATTACATATTATTAAATAATCGCTGATAAATATAATAAGAATATTTAGGATAATAGGATATTTTATTTGATATTATTTTATGAATTTGAAAAAAAATTCGAATGTTTTGTAATACTGTGTTGTTTTTTTCATTTTTATTAACAATAATAACTTTTGTTATGCTCATAATAATTTGTACTATGTTTTTTAAACTTTTTTTAACACAGTGCTTTGGAAACACTGTTTATTTTTTAGATTGCTGGAAGTTAAGTCTCAATACAATATTAATATAATTAGCAATAGTTATATGATGTTGAAAACATCATATAATTTATTACGATCACTTTATTATGTCACATTGGTTCATGTAAATAACTATAGTGAATGACATGTGCCATTCCTTAACAATCCATTATTTAAATTACCATTACGTAAGGTTAGCTTTATACAAATTTTATGCATTAAACCACAACTTCTTTTGAAAAGTCTTTTCTTAGCATCATTATAATTTATTCACCATACAGCTAGGCTAGCATTAAAGCCAACTTAATAGGTTAGCCTACTCTCTTAATGAGCAATGTTTGTAAAAATTATTTACAATAAATTGTAGTCTTTTTATTTGTATATATCAAATACTAAAACTATCTTTATCTGTTTCTTTTCTGAACATATCACACAATTAGTCACTGCCGAAATCTATTTTACTGCATAAATCACTGCCGAAATTCACTGCACAATTATATATAAATTTATATATATTCTAATACAATTCAATTCAAATATAAATATTGTATAAATATCGACTAGTTTTATTTTTCCAGATAAACAAAATATTGATAAAATGGGCAAGGTATAAAGAAAAATATATAGTTACTCTACCAATCTGAGGTTAACATGTTATCTCCTAAAATACCCCACCAATAGTCGACCTGATAGAGACCTTCCAACTATTGGAAACAGGTTAAGATTTCAATACTTTTAAATATTAAATTTGAAAACTTTCCTACGTAAATTTGTGTCCTTTAAATTAAATTTATGTAACTCAAAATTAAATTCAAACTCTTAACATAATGTTAACTATATTTGGTTAGGTACTACTTATACCTACAACTCAGACAAAAGCTATAAATTCAAATTATAAGCTATAAAGTCAAGCCTCATAAGAATAATATTGGTTGTCATTTAATCTTGTTTGCTAAGACATTAAATGTGTCGGAAGGACAAAAACAACTGTGTAGTGAAGGAAATTCGGAGAGTTTGGAAAAGGGCGAGTGTCAAAAGTTCGATCAAAGAATTTAATTTGTTTTTCGACAAATCCAGATCATATTTCAAGCAGAGGTTAGGCCAGGATAGGAATCATGAAAAGGTTCACGAAAACTTAACCTTTCTGGGGGATCAGAGACGAGAGAGAGAGATGATGGTTTCAGGAAAAGGCAAGGACTATTTGAAAAAAGTTATAAATATTTTCTTGCATGTAGATAGGTTTTTAGTCTTTTTCTGTTGTTTTAATTATCTTTTTTTTTGTTTAGATTGAAATAAAGCTTACAAAATTAAATTAGATTAGAAGGCAGAAAAAAAAAGAGAAGAAATTTATACAATGTATTACCGAGTATTAACATATGTTTTTATAACATTGCTTTTTTGATTAAGTATTAACATATGATTTTATAACGTTGCGTTGGTTTTTGGAACACGATCTTAGGCCGTATTGACAGCGTTTAAAAGAGGCTGCACGATCCAAAAATAGACATTCATTATGCAACTCACCTAAATTAATTACACGATAAAAGGGAACTCTAGTTATAAATCACTGAAATAAGGAATTTGAACTTGCAATAATGGGACATTGAATTTGTCAATTGACAATTGAAGACGTTAAAGAAGAAAGAATGGGGGGCGAAACATCGAAAGATGGTGGTTTATAAGCAAAAAAAAAAAGAAAAAGTTATGAAATGAACTGTTGACCGTCTATTTAATGAATTGAAAAGTAGAAAAATTCGATTGCAAGAAATTGATGAAAAACTTGAATTTCTTCTTGGTATGAAAGGGTTGTGTTTCAAACCAAAAAAAACTACCTAAAAAAGCGTTGTGAAAAATTTGGGGAAGCTTACAGTTGAAATGTAGATGGGCAAGAACTATTTGGTTTTAGAAACAAATTTGGTTTCAAAAACTAAAATTGTTACTTCAGATGTGATATTAACATTTTCAAGCTTAAGAATTTAGGATACTGTAATTTTGGTAGACTCAGTAAAGGTAGAGTAAACTCTAATATATGGTTCAGGCAGAGGAGTGGTTTTCACAGAAGAGATAAAATAAAATTAAATTAAAAAAAAACTACTAGTGTTAGAGTTGGTCTAACTTAGCCATCAACAGAAGAAAACTTTTAATTCCTTTCATCACCATTGGGTGGATGGTTACGGGACCTGGACAAAGTACTTCGGATAATTTATACTTTACAAAGTCAACCAACGACTGCCACAAAGAAATGTACAGCTTGGATGTACTTGGTCAAGAAGGCCAACGAGAAGGAATTCTAAGTGAATTATGCATTGAATTTATAGAGCGACTACAACAAGGAATGTTGTAGTCGCTCTATAAATTAAGAATGTCAAATATTAGCATCTTATTTGGATGGGGAGTATTGCAAGGTTGAATAGCTCATTAAAAAAACCCAAATGATCTTATCAAATACAACGCTATTATTCAAAAACAACTCAAAGACGGAAAAGTTGAGTATGCACCAATCAAAACAACTGGAAAACGGATATTCTATATGCCTCATCGAGCGGTGATGAAGGAAGATTGCGAAACAGCAAAGCTAAGGATTGTCTTTGATGCTTCTGCTAAAGAGCACGGATTATCCTCACTAAACGGTTGTTAACATATTGGTCCTCCATGACAACCTCTACTTCTTAACGTTGTTTTACAAAACAGATTGCAACTTGTTTATCTAACTGAAGACATTTAACAAACCTTTTTTACAAATAAGGGTTGATACTAAAGATCGTGATGTTTTCCGATTCTATTGGATAGCGGACTTAGAAGGTAAAGAAGTGATAACTCTAAGATTCATCCGAATCCCGTTTTGCTGTACATCTAGCTACTTTATTTTTGAGAGAGTAATCAAGAAACAATTAATGACGTATGAAAAATAACAGTTAATCAGCAAAAGTATATATGTTGATAACATGATTACTGGAGGAACTGATCTTGAATCTGCCAAAAAATTGACATTCAAATCTAACTGTATTGACCAATGTAATCTAACTGTATTAACCAATGATTCACAATATAATTGCTATGAATTTACCATCAATAAAAATAATCACCGTTACGCAAAAATGTTTGGTTTGTTATCAGACAAAGACAATGACAATTTACTAGTGGATTGTTGACCGACTCACCAAACAGATATTACAACTAAACAATCAATTTTAGAGAGCTTGGATAAAATTTTTGATCCACTTGATGTAATTTCCCCTAGAACACTAACAGCTAGTTAGTTTATTTCGCCGTTAAAAATGCTTACAATGTACAACATTATAAAAAAGTACAATTGGCTGGAGCAAGAAGAAGGCATAAATTAGCTTTATTACCGAGACCGAATGTTAACGCTTATTAATATCCGTAATATATAAGTAACAGCATTTAAAAAAAAAGTTTTACGATCTTTAGAAACAAAAAAAGTAATAAAATAACTTAAAAAAATGATAAATAAGAAATGATATAAAATATAGTAATAAAAATGACAAAATTTACGGTTTTTGGTTATAAACATATCGTAAATTGAAATTAAAGTAATAAAATTTCTATTGCAATATCATAAAATATATTTTTAAAAATTATAGCTAACTTCAAAAGTAAATATCTATAATGAAGGTCTGCTAAAGACATCGAAATTCTTGATTTTGACTTGGCTCTTATGTTAAAAAATCTAGATTTTTAAATTTATGGTGCTATATTAATCAATTACTTCTAAAAGTGACAGAGAAAATCTACTATATTAAAATTCTTAAGTACTAAACAACGTCTTAATTTAGATTTGAACAGCGGAAATGTTTATTCCAAAGTATTAGCAATATGTTGAAAGTTTTTCGACAAAATTGGTCCCCGATACTGCACAGAAAAAGTACACAGTTCTTGTTGCACCAAATACAATTCTACATGCATGTTTTTGTTTAGAATAAATTTTTTTTAACTTAGCGTAGCTGATGCTTGCGCATACAATTAATGCAACAAGTTAAGTAGCTATATATAATGGAAATATATAAACTTTTTAAAGGTCTTATATCTATAAATGGTTTTACTTTATACATCATTGCAATTTTTATTGAAAGTTTTTTTTCAATAGTGCTTAAATGTTTTCTCAATGATAACTTTTCGTTTAAAATCAACACCTAAAATAACACCTAAGAAAATGACACCTAAAAAGTTCACAGTTGTTTGTCCAGTAATATTTATATTATTAATTTTAAGATTAGGTAATTTTAAAGGAAGGTTTCCTGTTTTAGTTAGTTTGTGGATTAGAATAAATTTAGTTTTGTTAACGTTAAGTGAAAGTTTATTATAAATAGACTATTCGTTTACGTTGTTTACTTCCTCATTAACTACATTAAAGTGGGTTTTAATATTTCTATGAGAATAAAACAGATTGTAAAATTAATATATCGACAAAACTGCCATCTACAGTATTCATGGGACAAACAAATTGTACCTGAGTTAACAGAGAGAGTATAATATAGTTGTTACCAATCAGCTAATAAAAAAAGTTGAAATTGGATTTGATGATGCAAGCAAAGATGGCTGCTGCAGTGCAATATATGTAGTAGTACATTAATGTAACAAAGTTACTCAAGGACTTCTAAAGGTCAAATCACACATTTCTTAAGAAGGGTTGTCTATTCCCCGACTTGAATTGATTGCAGGACAGAGTTGATTTCAGTTATTGAGATATATGGTTTGCTAGATAGCTCTGTGGCACTATATTGGATACTTAATGACAATCGTATCTGGTAGAAGTTTGTGTCAAATCGCGTTAAAGAAATCAGTAATCATGGTTAAGTTATCTGGTGTCACTGCCCTACCAATCAAAACCCAACTGATATTAGAAGCCGAAGAGTTAAGAATTGAAACTTTCTCAACTACGGCTCAATAAATCGCCATGGCTAGCAAAAAAGATTGAATGGTATTACAATCTCCTTTGAAAATACCGAAGCTGAAAATTTCAAGAGTTCAACAACAATACTATGACACGAGCATTGAGGTATAACACAAAATATAAATACTTAGCATGGATAAGGTGGACGAACAAGTACCTAAGGAGACGTCCATAAATTACGTCACGCTTTAAGAGAGAAGGTGGGGATAGTGATTTTGAAACGACTCATAAAAAACTTGCTACTAGAGCGATTTTGTAACAAGGAGAAGGGGGGGGGGGATCAAAAATAGATAAAAATTGCGTGACGTAATTTATGAACGACCTCTAAAATCATTAAGTGAAAACCACCAACACAAAGACTATAATCAAAAGGATATATCAGAGAGATTTACTTCAAAAAAAAAGAAAACATTCTAGGCGAGTGGAAAATCGGTGTAGTTTGAAACTTATACGTGGGTATAATAATATAATTCGTGGTGCTAAATTAAAGACGAATAATAATCGAATAGTGGAAAGACCAATTCAGATGTTATATCCGATAGGAACTAACTACAAAGGCTCTAACCAGATTGAAGAAAACGTAAAAGGTTCTAAAATAAGCAAAGATATGACACAAGAACAAACCACGAGGAAAAGACCATCACGAAAGACAAATTCAACGACTGAGGAACGTATAAAAATAACTGCCATTGACAAACATTTAAGATAAAATTTTTAAATAATGTTTCCACAAATTGGGTAGTCTGTCGTAAACAGATATTATTTGATTATGTAAAGTTATTCAATGTATATTAAGCGATGACGCTTACTTTTTTATTACAGTAATTACTACGGTGTCAAGATGGCAGTTAGCAATGTATTTTTATTTACTGAAAATTGCCAGTTTTTGTTTAAATAGGCTTATTTATATTAAAAGAGCAGCGTTATAGTTGATCTAACTTAAGCTTAACTTTGTCGATGTCAGATGACGAATAAACTTCTCAAATTCAGCAAGTTTATTTGCATTTTACTTCTGTTCTCCGAATTTCTGACTTTTGAGAGATATTATCCCATTTAATTCTCTTTCTTTGTGTATTATCTTCGGAGTTGTAATCATCATCTTAACTTATCTTCATTAAATGACAGCAAAACCTGAATAGAAAATGTTCACAATAAATATATTAAGTTTTATGATTTATATTATTGAAAGTCATTAATATAAAAAATTAAGTTTTGTTCATAAATGCAGTAATATTTGATTTAATTGAAAAATATTCTTTCATATTTATGTCATTTTATTATTTAATTTATTTATATATTTGAAGTTTGTGTTAACCAGTGGCGGATTAAGACTTTTCGGGGCCCGGGGCTATTTAAATGTAGGAGGCCCCGTTCCACTAACAACGACAAAAATGAGTAAAACAAAGATTTTCTTGAAAACGCTATCACTGATATTTATTTATATACAACTTTTATATTTATTTTATTGAATTAAGTTGAGTGATTTTTTTCTGCTTTTCTTCCCCGCAAACTCTGCAATCACATCGCTGAAATCCGAAGTTTCTAAAATTTTGACTCAATAGTTAATCTTGCTATATTACTTAAACGACTATGGACCATTGTTGATCGGTGCATGTTCTTAACTCTTTTAAGAGTAGAGAATGATCTCTCAGCCTCGCAATTTGTTATGTGAATAGTTAGAAACAAGCGATATGCAATATAAACATTTGGAAATACATCGATAATATCGGTTTCAACAATCCAATTTAAAACATGCAGAGGAATCAATGTGTTTTCAGTCTCAGATTTATCTTTTTTATGCGAAAAAAAACCAGGAGGCTGCAACTTTAATAATGTTACAAATTGTTCTATTTCAAATATGAAACTATCTTCTAAATCATTTGAGTACACTTCTACAATTTTTTTCGCGCTAACTTGCAATTCCATGGTACTAATAGTTAACAGCTTCGATAGAAATCCAAATAACTTATTTACGTGGTTGTAACCATCGCTTCTTATAGTTAATTGTGTCACAAGTTTGTCAATAATGACAAAAAATGTATTCACTCGAAACTTGTCGGATACGCTTAAAGAATCAACTTGGTTTTCTCCGTTGCTCAATTTTTTATTTACCTTTCTTTTGTTCTTATCAGAATAGTCTTTTTCAATAAACGAGCTAAGTTTTTTTGATTCATACTCAAATCTCGTAAAGTTGTTTCGTAAGTTTTTTACAAAGTCAGTTAGTGAAAGTAACATACTGCTTGCTGTATGCAAATCTAATTCAACTTTTTAAAGAAAGTTGCTAACTGCATTGAACCTCTTAAGTATGTGATGCCAAAGTACAGCCATGAATGCAAACTCTAGCTTAGTGATCTTATTTAATAAACACCAAGCTTCATGACGAGTATCAGATTTTTCTTCTGCATCCTCAGCTATATGACATAGCGCTGCATGAATCCCATCAAAATTTTCTACCCAACTTTTTGAAGCATCTGACCTACATGACCATCGTGTATCTGATAGGCGCTTGAGTGTAGCATGATTTCCTTTCAATAAATCCCATCTATGTGTTGAAGCTACAAAAAATGAATACAAACTCTGGAGAACGCCAAAATAGTTGATAGAATTGATGCCCTCACTGACACTGCACTGCCCTACTAAATTTAAAGAATGTCCAGCGCAGGGGATATAAAAAGCTAATTCACTCCGCTCTTTTAAACGTGCCTGTAATCCAGAATATTTATCAAACATATTGCTTGCATTAACGTATGACTGTCCCCGACAATCGGGTATATCAATATCATACCTTTCCAGTAGGATCTAAAATGTCAGTAGTCAAAGATTTACCGTCGTGCACGGCTGTTTCAAACCGAGCTTAACGGCTTCTTGTTATTTTTTGAAAATATTGACTTAAGGGGTGTTACTAAAACTTCTATAACTTAAAATATTAAAGATAATTTTGTTTTGTAAAAAAAATAAAAACACCAATAAAATGTTTCATCTTACGACATTTAATGCATTAGTAAAAAAACTTCTTTAAGTTTAAAAAAAACACGACAAATGATGAAGTTGGCTGAATTCAAGTAATTTGATGTTACTTTTTATAAAAAAAAAATCAGAAAAATTTATTTCTGATAGTTATTCTCAAATATACCCATTGTTTGACCATTATAAAAACAAAAAAAACCTTACTTAATTGTTTAAGGATAGCTAAAACAGACTTTATTGAGGTCTGAAAGCAAACCGCACTTTTCGCAAAGTTATGAAAAATGTAGTTAAAAGGGGGATTAGCTGTTAAAAGAGTACATTTTTAAACCTTGGAGTTCTTGTTTTAGAAACTTATTTTCCTAAGTTAATAAATTCATTGCATTGCAAAATAAAGCCAGATTTCGGTTTTGGAATATTTAGTCAAAACATTTAAAGCTTAAGCATTTATTTTTTTCTGTGCATACAGTTCTAATAATATGGTGTTAAGTTGTTAATAAATAAACACTCACCAAGTCTAATAAAATAATTAATGACCAAATTTGAGTTTAAGTTTTTGAATTAACCTCGCTTTTGGTAGTAGAATTATTTTATAGCACTTGAATCTATAGTCTCTTCTCTCAGTAAATAAAGTGTTTGAATATACAAATAGCTAATTGAAATCTTTTGAAAATTTGTTTTTATTCCCATTAAAAACTGTTTTATAATCAGTTGGTTTATTGATAGGTTCTTTAAGTAGTAAACTATCTTTGTACATCCAATTGATATCAGATTCATACTCATGCTAAACCAGAAAAAAAATTGCTCCACTCAAAATTTTGATAACGTTTACAAATTCTTAATTTATTGAACTAAATTTTTACACCAACTTGATATGAGATTTATATTCCATTCTTTAACCAGCGAGGAGGTATGTAGAGCAGAGGTACTGCAAAGGTAAAACTAACTTCTGGTGATAAACATCGAATGGATATGTAATATATCTATAAAAAAATGTTACATATAATGAAGGACAATACATTTTTTAAATTAAATACACAAACATACAAGATCATACCCAACCAACATACCAGTTGCTCTGATTACAAGTTAATATATAAAAGCTAGATTTTTACATACATTTGATGCAAGACTAGTATTCCATTCTTTAACCTGAGCGAAGGTATTGCATAGGTATAAATAACTTCTGAAGATAGGAAACAGAATGGACACCTACCTACCTTGCATTTTAAATTTTTTTATTTGCTCCATATTTGTTTTATTTTCAGAAGTTAATTAATCAATTTGATTCAGTAGCTCCTGACTGTTATTTAAAGTGAAAAAGTCATCTGCATCTGCTGATTTTTTTTTTTTGGGTGGAGCTTGCGACAGTTGCATTTTAAAAAATTCTTCGTTTTTTAAAGCTTCAAAATTTTTTTTATATTTCTTATTTTGGCGTGTTAACTTTAGGCACATTTTATCAAACTCGTCATTACTAGGCATATCAAAATCAATTGGCAAAAGAAAACTCATAAAACTACATAAATCACCTCTTATTTTAAAGACTGTCATTAAAATGGAAATGACATTGTTACTGATCTTATCTGTCCTAATTAATCGCCTAACAAAAGGAAAGTTACACCTATCTTCCCAACCATTTTTCCATTCAATATGTTGTTTTAGAATTTCCTTCTCAGTTGAATACATTGTTATCAAAATAATATTGACTTATTAATAAATATAATAAAAACAAATAAAATAATATTAATTGACAAATATATGCACTAGATAAAAGTGGATTTAACAACTTATCTGATATTAGTTTAATAATCCAAAGAGAAAAATTCCGCGTAACTTTATTTACTTTTATACTTCAAAAATTGACTCGCCAAAGTTGTTTGGAGAATATTCGTTAATAAATAGTTTGGGACGTAACGCATAAAGGTTACGTCATCGCAAAAAAACGTCAACACAAATGTACGCCTAAAACTAACAAGATTAGTTGTAAAACATGACATTTTTGAAAACATATTTCATAACATAGCTGAAGGCACGTGAAATAATTTTTTTATTTTCATTTGCATAAAAGGTTGAAATTTTATTAACTACGTCATCCATCGAAAAAGTTACGTTTTGCATTTAAAAACGATCAATTAAAAAATATAAATGCTTTAAAAACAGCCTTTTTGTAAAAAATTCTATAAGATGACGCAGGAATCTGATAGAATGGACATTTAGGGTTAAGTGTTCCAAATTTCAAATATCAAGCACAAAGCTATATTATGATATCTTAGTTGGCCCAACTCATGTTTTCCGGAAAATATGCGAAAATTAGAAAAGTGGTTCTAAATTATTAAAAATATTTTGGCAATATTTATTTTTATACCAATTAATGTAAATATTTATTTAACAAGGAAAGATAGATCTTTTATATTTTTTTTTATTGCAAGATGAAAGCATTTATATAAAAAAGTTACTATTAATTTAAATTTTGTGAATTTTTATACTTTTTATGCGGAAATACTTTTTTTTTTTGATAAACTCATGACGTCACGCTCGTTTTTATATTGAGTGAAACAGCCGTGCGTGGCTTTTAATTTGTAGAAAACAAAAAAATCGTTCATACTCGTGGCCATTTAGATAATAAGGAAATATCACAGAATGTTGATCCACGTGAGAAATATCAGGAGTCGAATCTACGATAATTCCCCAGTATTTTGCTTTTTTTATTTCGGTAATAATGTGCGTTAAAACCTTTTGAGACATAATATCAATTAGCTCTTCGCAAATAGTTTAGACAAATAATTTACATTACCTTTGCCTTTATTTGCAAAAGTGTCAATGTGTTGCTTTAAAACTGGATCAAATTGAGTCAACAGTTCTAACATGCCTAAGCAATTTCCGTTATTTGACGATCCTATAACTTCATTATGGTCTCGAAATGCTAAACCTCTTCCGTCTAAAAAACGAATAACCGCAACTATTCTATTTAAGATTGCAGACCAATAATTAAATTCCCTTTTAATCTGGATTACCATATATTCATTGACATGAGTATTTTGTTTTATGAATTCTATCCACTTAATCATACATTGAATATGTTCCTTGCTGTTTTCGAGGCCGAAAATAGTTTGTTTAGCTTTTTTCCAATTGTAAAAGCCACTTTTGACAAATACGTTTTCGTAATCGGTTGAAAACAACTTGCAAACATAACAAAATACACATCCAGTGGATTCAGAAAACATTAACCATTTTCGGTCACACTTTTCGCCATTATTCATCACTTTTTGAAAGTATTTAACCGAATAATATCTGTACTGGTTTTTGAACATCCGCTTCGAAGATTCGAAATTAGAGTCTTTATTTTTAAAAAAAGCATACCCCTTGTTTAAATACTTCATTCGTTCATTTTCCTTTAATTGTAACGGCCATAATACAGGGTCTTCGCGTAGAATGGTATCTAGGAAAAAAAATCATGATAAATAAGCCTAATAAAAAAATAATAAGTGACAATTTATAGAATAAAAATATTAACTGCCTAAAAAGTAAATTGTTTGTTTAGCAGATGTTAGAGGTGTCATTAAAGATAGTAAAAATTGGAGTACCTGAGTCAAGCTCATTGTTATGCATTGTAGATTCAACACTTTCAACTTCTTGAATTTCATTTGAAGGACCTTGGCAGGCTACCTCATTTTCCGTGTTATTGTTTTCATCTTTTCTTTCATTGTTTTTATTATTATCTACAGTTTGTGGAAATTGCATAGTAGTTTGGTTTGATGAAAAAAAATTTGTCATTTTCGGAAGTTTAGCTACCATTTCCTCTCACTCCTTTCCTCTTTCCTTTCTTCAATCTTCTTTTACAAGCTCCACTTTCATATTTTCTTAGCATTTTAATTATAACTGTATAACCTGAAAAGTGTTAAACTGTTCTTTTTTTCTCTTTCACGAATTTAGCGCTTCAGCTATTAAATGCATTCACACAAGAACTCTTTTGTGCGGAAGTACAAAAGAATTGTAGAATTGCAATCGTTAATGCATTTTCAATAACAATATAATTATTAAGGTCATTAACATTTTCCGAAGGGAATTGTTTTTGTAGCAATTTGTACAAATGTTACATTCAATTATTGCTATAAGGCGCTGCTACCAATCTAGTAATTTTTTTTGTAGAAGTAGTTGCGCTCAATCGTTGTCAAAGACCGGAAAAAATATATAACGCAGCGTTTTTGTTGACAGTTATTTTATTTTTGTGCTTTTGTTTTCAGACAATTCAGTAAATTTAACTTTGGCTCTTTTAAGTTAATAAAAGATTTAATTTTCAGAGTTAATAAAAAATTATTTACTTTGAATCGGGGCCCCTAAAATTGTGGGGCCCAGGGCTAGTGCCCCCCCCTGATCCGCCTCTGATGTTAACCTCCACTTTATCAAGCTTTACGAGAGCTACTTTGTCAATCTTGATACGTTTTGCGACAAACTTCGACTTTTTTAGGTTGATGAACGGCCTAAATGTGTTTGTTAAAACTAAATCCAAATGATTATCAAAATTGTTCAATCATTATATCAGACATTATTTACTATATAATGTTTGTACAAAACTGTTAAAACGCTGCGGGTCGCCTCGAGTTTATAAATCGACTTTTGAAATCGACGAATATATATTTTATTCGTGTTATTTTTACACTAATAAAGTAAATTCCTAGTTTTCACAGAAATTCCGTTAAGTAATAAATTCTTAGAAATAAATCCATGTAATAAATAGTTGAAAAAAAAAGCTTTATCACACTTTGAAACACTTAGCATCAAGTATGGAAAGCCGTGGTAGAGGAAGAGGAAGGGGAAGAGGAAGAGGAAGAGGGGTAGAACCAGGTAAGGCCTTTAAATGGTTCCAAATTGGCCTACTTTTTAAAATGATTGTTGGTATGTGTGTGTATATGTACACATTTATATATGTATATATATATGTACATATATATATATGTATATATATATATATATATATATATATATGTATATATATATGTATATATATATATATATATATATATATATATATATATATATATATATATATATATATGTATATATATATATGTACACATATTTATATATGTATATATATGTATATATATATATATATATACATGTATATATATATATATGTATATATATATACATAAATATATATATACATATATATATATATATATATATATATATATATATATATATATAAATATATATATATGTATATATATATATATATAACTCCTAACTGATTGTCAGAAAGTTTTTCCATATTTTGTTGACACAAAAAAAAAAATTAAAATGCAAGATCAGAATTTTTTTTTTATCACTTGATAGACTGCCTGCCCCTACCAAACCCTCAGTCAATGTAGCAGCACTCTGTTGCAAGTCAGGCTATAAGATAGTCAATGTAGTAGCACTTCCTTGTAGCAGCAGGCTTTAAGATAGTCGATATAGCAACACTCCGCTTATGATTTACAGTAAAAACATAAAATTATTTTATTAAAAAAAACAACCACAAATATTTCTAAAAACATTCAGGTCAATTCAATTTACTTTATTGCGTTTTTTTAAAAAACAATTTATTTCCAATTAATTTAATGGTTTTAACTTTATGCCAACACGGAAATGTTGGACGAAAGTCAAAATTAATTAAAAGTGACGTATTTGTTGTCAAAAGAATCATTTTTTACCTTAATGTATTCCTAAATGCAACAATTTATAGAACTATATATATATATATATATATATATATATATATATATATATATATATATATATATATATATATATATATATATATATATATATTATTATATATATATATATATATATATATATATATATATATATATATATATATATATATATATATATATATATATATATATATATATACATATATATATCAGACCTTCCAACTTTTTTTTTTCAAACCCTTGAGGTTCATAAAATATAAACCTTGAGATTTACACAGAAACCTGGATACATGAAAAAAAAATTTTTAGAAGTACTTTTTTATAAACAGGAAAAATTAAAATAGTATGATAAGTTATATTTGATAAAAAAATAACTTTTATATTAATATAAAAGTTTTATATTAATATAAAAGTTAAAATAGTATGATAAGAGTTGTGAGTGAAAAATTAAAATAGTATAAAAAGTTATATTTGATGAAAAAATAATATTTTTATTAAATGTGTTTATAATTGCAAATTTTTTTTTTTTTTTTTTTTTTTTTACAAAGCTGAACAACCTTTCCAATTCAGCATTACTGTGAGGAATATTATTCCTAAAGTATCTGAAAAGATTTACGATGATATTGGAGGTGCACCTATGTTTCACTATAGAATCAACATTTTTTGGTACCTTATTTCGTAAATGATTATTCCAATTACTTTTGTTAAACGTTTCAAATTGCTACCAAAATTATCTGAAATTGTCCTTATTATTTAATAATAATCATTAAAATTATTATTTAATAAAAATTTATTCAAAAGCATTAGAGTCATTCCATGCCAATTGGACCAAGGTCCAACATGGACCCTCTCAGATTTTGATGAAACTTAGTAGGTTTGTTAATATCTATGAGAAAAGCAATTCCTGAAAATTTCAGCATAAAATCTTTTGTGGTTCATAAGGTACAGTTGTTTGAAATTTCTGATTTTTCCAAAAATAAAAACTTCAGTAGCAAAATAATGTTTTGTTCAGAAAACCTTCTAGTTTTTTTTATTGTATACAACTCTAGACTTACTTTGACAGTGAATTCTCAAATGTCGCATTTTTGCATAATGGCTACCAAAAAAAGCTAAAAAATTGTTTGCAAATATAAAAAGTTGATTTTTGATGAGTCAATATACAAAGTCTGCAATTTAAGAAGTGAAAAGACATATTTTTTTAGTTTCTATATAAGGTAGGCTTCCAAATTTTTAAACATTTACTGATTAGATACAAATCAGTAAAAAATTATATCTTCTAAAGATGGCTGCGGCTAAAACTTAGGAAAATGTACCTCCACTTCAAACCACCACTAACCAAGGATCAACACTGGTTTTAATAATATATTTTTTTTCTTCTAATTTAATAGACTTTGTTACAGTGATTTCAGAAAAAAAAATTGTGGGTACTCATGAGGAAGTTACAAAATCAGAACAATGAAAATTGCCCAAAATGCATAAAAAACAATAAAAATAAAGTTATTGTTGTACTTTAGTTTGTATTATATATTCTAATACAAAGTATGTATGAATTTAAAAATTTCATAAAAAAGTACTAGAAATAAGTCTTTAATTAGGCTTGAATTAAACTCAGTTTTTCAATAGCCCTAGCTCTTACCTGCCCCTCCCCCCCTATCCCAACCATTTACTTTTTAACATACACATTACTGCGGAGAACTTAAAAAAAAATATGTCTGATGTATGAATTGCTATATACGCAAACAAAGAATTCAACATACACATTTAAAAGCTGTGACATAAAAAACAAGCAAATTATCGAGTTTTCTCTTTATATCTTTATTTTGTTTACAAAATTTATCATTTCCTATATATTTGTTGTGCCAAAACTTATGGAAACCTTTGTTTCAAAACTTGTTTAAAAATAAATCTTTTTAGGTAGTAATAAAATAAAAATGGCAAGCACATCGCTAGATCTAACTAAATGTTGCATTGGAAAGGCATTAAATTATAATTGTCATGAAGTAAAATTTACCAAAATCAAAAAAGTTAAAGGTTTTGAGGAATCAACAAAAAAAGATCAAGAACTAGTACACTTGCTGAGTAAAGTAAATCATATTCAAACTATTTGTAATTACGATGAAAAGGTCTACTTGTATAGATTTGAGACTTCGTATGATGGAAGCTTTTGATAAGCCAACAAAAAATATGATATAGTTCCACTAACTTTTCCAGTGGACGACTTTATTTAAAAATTTTCAATAAAATCATGTCAACAAATAGACCAATTAAGAGACCATCATTGTATAGCCAAAAATCAAGCAGAATATTTGCAGCATCTAAAAATAACATTACCAAGTAATCATATTTTAGCATTACTAGACTTTACTGAAAATTACAGTTTTTTAATTCAAGATGCAGTACAAGGTTACCATTGGAACAACAGTCAAGCATTATTGCATCCTTTTGTTATTTACTATATGGAAGAAAATATGATAGAATGTAAAAGTATTTGTATTATTTCAGATCATTTGCAACACAATACAAAATCAGTTCATTGTTTCATCTATGAAGTAAAAAAACATTTAAAAGACTTGACGCCTTACTTTAACCACTGCATTTATTTTAGTGATGGTGCAGGTTCACAGTATAAAAATTATAAAAACATATCTAACTTATGTCACCATGAACTAGATCTAAAAGTATCTGGAGAATGGCATTTTTTTGCCACATCACATGGAAAGAGTGCTTGTGATGGCGTTAGGGGCTCTGTCAAAAGACTTGTAGCTAGGGCCAGTGTACAATCACTAACAGATCCTATCAATTCAAAAAAAATGTATGATTGGTGTGGACAAAACATTAAAGGAATACATTTTCAAAGCAATTTCAAATAATGCAATTGTATTACATTGCATAAAGTTTAAATTAGAAGAAAATTATGCTATTTGTTCAACGATTCCAGGAACAAGAAACCACCATTGTTTTATACCACAATCATTAACTACTTTACAGATAAGGGTGTTATTTGATAATATGTATACTAATATAAGTGTTTCTAAAATGCATCAACCCTAACCCTAACCCTGGTTCCACTTGCTTCTTTTACACCAGAAATTAATATAGCATGTGTTTATGATGCAAAATGGTTTTTAGGCAATATTGTGGAAATGTCTGAAGAAAATCAAGATGTTCTTATCAAGTTTATGAAGCTGTAGATTTTGTTGAACACTTTTACTTGGCCACATAAAGAAGATATTTGCTAGGTTCCAATAACGCACGTTTTATGCAAAATTTCATCTTTAAAAGTTCAATCAACAACTTGTAGATACTATGAACTATCAGCTTAGGAAAAAACTGAAATATTACATTAGTACAATAGCATAATTAACATAATTAATTAACAATGTACCAAAATTATTATAAATTTGATTTATTTGTTTTAAACATAGTTTTTTAGCAAAAATTTATTTGAAAGATTCAATGTTCATATTGATTGATTATTAGATAATAATATTTTTTATTACATAATCAACTTGTGCATTGTGTTGACAAATGAAATAACTTATATAAGTTATTATATTAACTTGGTATAAGTTGTAATCTAAATTTGAACATGATAATCAAATAAGTCAAATTAATGGGAAGGGGTGGAATAGTAAGTGAATTGGAAAAATATTACAAAATTTATAGTCGTGGTATTAAATATTAGGTAAATTAGACTAGAAAGTCTTTATTTTCATTTTAACCTAATAGGCTACTTATAAGTTTTATATGTAGTTATTTTATTGTCTAACATTTAAAACTAAATTTTATAGTTTTTATATGTGTATGTTTAGTAGTGTGTTTAGGGATTAAGGCACTTCATACATCAGAGATAAAACCAGATACGCTATGTAATGAGAAGTGTCCAATCACAAATTTTCTCTATGTTCTGGGCAAAAATGTGCATGGTTAAAAGTAAATGGGGGAGGTAAGAGCTAGGGCTATTTAAAAACTGAGTTTAATTCTAGCCTAATTAAAGACTTATTTCTAGTACTTTTTTATGAAATACTTTTAAATTCATACATACTTTGTATTAGAATATATAATACAAACTAAAGTACAACAATAACTTTATTTTTATTGTTTTTAATGCATTTGGGCAATTTTCATTGTTCTGATTTTGTAACTTCCCCATGAGTACCCACAATTTTTTTTTCTGAAATCACTGTAATAAAGTCTATTAAATTAGAAGAAAAAATATATATTATTAAAACCAGTGTTGACCCTTGGTTACCGGTGGTTTGAAGTGGAGGCACATTTTCCTAAGTTTTAGCAGCAGCGATTTTTAGAAGTCTATAATTTTTTACTGATTTGTATCTTATCAGTAAATATTAAAAATTTGGAAGCCTACTATATATAGAAACTAAAAAAATATGTCTTTTCACTTCTTAAATTGCAGACTTTGTATATTGACTCATTAAAAATCAACTTTTTATATTTGCAAACAATTTTTTAGCTTTTTTAGGCAGCCATTATGCAAAAATGCAATATTTAAGAATTCAATGTCAAAGTTTTATTAAAGTAAGCCTAGAGTTGTATACAATAAAAAAAACTAGAAGGTTTTCTGAAATTTCTTGTTTTTAAAATATAGAGCTTCAAAGTATGAACAAAACATTATTTTGCTACTGAAGTTTTTATTTTTGGAAAAATCAGAAATTTCAAACAACTGTACCTTAAGAGCAACAAAAGATTTTATGCTGAAATTTTCAGGAAGTGCTTTTCTCATTGATATTAACAAACCTACTAAGTTTCATCAAAATCTTAGGGGATCCATGTTGAAA
This sequence comes from Hydra vulgaris, assembly GCF_038396675.1. Classification (NCBI taxonomy): domain Eukaryota; kingdom Metazoa; phylum Cnidaria; class Hydrozoa; order Anthoathecata; family Hydridae; genus Hydra; species Hydra vulgaris. The sequence goes on along the minus strand of NC_088920.1, from coordinate 46,648,116 downwards.
TCCTAACATTTTGGTCCATTTGGCATGGAATGGCCCATTATCATCAAAATTGTTGGTAATCTGTGCACCATGTTAAGCTAAATTTGCTCTTATATTTTTACTTTGTCGCAATTTTTAAAAATTCGGATTTGATTCATGATATAAACAAACCTGTCTTCAAAGCTATATGTTGGCACCGGTTTTAATCTATCTTGTGCACTTAGTTTTCATTAATTCTAGATGTAACAAGAACCTTTTCAGAATTTATATTGTTTTGAGCGAGAGAAATATTGAAAAAAAATTAATATGTTTTTTAAAATTTACCATGAGAATTCTGGATTAACCGTGAGACCGTGAGATTCGTTTTTCAAACCAGAGTCTCACGTTAAAACCTGGAGAGTTTGAAGGTATATATGTGTATATATATATATATATATGTGTATATATATATATATATATATTTATATATATATATATATATATATATATATATATATCTGTATATATAAATATGTATATATATATATATATGTATATATATATAAATTGAATCTTAATCAAATCAAAACGCAATTAACAGTTACACTAAAATAGTTTTCTGCTTTCGTCGAAGTTTGGAATACTTATTTTATATATATATATATAATAAGTATATAATATGTTTGGAATAGTTATTTATATATATATATATATATATATATATATATATATATATATATATATATATATATATATATATATATACATAATTACTTTTTGAATAAAAAAATATATGACATGACTTTTTGATGGAACTAAAGGTTTCATTCCCATCTAATCATTAACCATATATTTAAACCAAGAAGTTAAAAAACATTAAAAAAATACTAATTAAGCAAGATTAACAATAGAATAAGTTTGGGCGTCAAAAATTTAACGATTTGTTCTGATGTTGACATTTTGATTTTTGCTTTTTTTATTTAGTAAATTGGTGTCTCTTTGAAAATATTTTTTACTTTTTATTTATGTGTAATTTACACAATTTAATTGTAAGAATGTATCGAAGAACCTGACTACATTCTAACTAAATGACTTTTGTTATCATCTATTAATGTGCAAGATTTTTTTTTGGAAATTCAGTATTGATTTTATATTTTGAAATATTTAAGAATTCTAAATGGTTAGCATATTTAAGTTTAAAAGAAGTTTCGTGTGTTAAATTACTTCAAGTAACTCTGGTAATTGAATTATCAGTAGAGTTATTTGAAGTGACAGATTAGTAGACAATTTTATTTGTAAAGTAGTTTTTGAGTAAAGAATGTAAGTTTCCTATATGATATTAATAGATCTCAAAATGATTACCCTTATTGAAATTACAAATATTTTGAATTAGATAAACTTGATGAGGCTAAAGTATAGTCATGTATGGTAAAGTATGGTAAAAAATTTGTTATTTTCAAATTAATAGAAGCTTTGGAAAATTCAAATATTTTAAAAACATATAGTTGTTTTAATCTGATTGGAATAGAAGTTCTCTGTATTTTGTTAAAATGTTTTTCTTACCATAACAGAATTTCTGATTTCTTTTTGAGGTTTGGTCAACCATTCTCTGATTACAGTATTATTTCTAATCTTATCGTGGAAAGAATTTTCAGTCATTTTGGATATTTGCTAAATGATTTTAACACATAGCTATTTTCTTCCACTAAGTTAAAAAAAGCAGCAGTAAAAACTGTTTTGGTTTATTGATTGGATAGTTTGACCTTTTGGAGACCATATTTTAACCAATGAATGGTGCGCTATGGTCATAAAATAATAGATGCTCTTAAATTCCACAATGTTGTTTTATCCAATGGAATGGTTGCTAATATGTATGGACAAATTAAAGGGAAATGTTGTGATTGTAGCCTATTTAGAATATCAAACTTGTTTACCTAAACTAAATAGATATGCCATAAACACTGATGAAAATAAATTTTGTTTGTATTGTGATAGCACTTTTCCTTTGTAGAATAATTTATTATGTCTATTTAGGAACAATCAAATCCCTTCAACAGGATACATTTGAATAATTAATGATTCAGGTTAGAGTGATAGAAGAATGGATTTTTGGAGATATTATGACATATTAGGCATTTTTAGATTTAAAAAAAAAGCATTAAAATTAATTTAAAACTGGTTGGAAAAAATTACCTTATATAGGCCTTCTCAGGAAACGCTTGCAGTTGCATACCATATATGACCACGAATAGAATATTTTTGTTTTGACAACTTGGCCACAACATGTTGCATGTTTTAAATTATCGCTTTTAAAAAATGCGTTGAATATACAAATGTAAACTCAAACTAAAATTAAAAATAAACAAACTATAAACAGGAAAGACAAATAAAAACTAAAAAATATATATAACTAAACTAAAAAAATGAAAATCTTAACAAAAGATAAAATGAATGAAAAATAAACCAGAAAAAAGAGAAGTATTTAATGTTTTTAAAAAAGAATAATATTTTGATTTTGATTTTAAAATGCTTCACAACAAAGAATTTAGAAGAAATCAAAAAATAAAAAGTTTCAGAGTTTAATCCAAGCTCAATTACTTCAAAACTTATTTGAAACTTTTGATTTTTTTTTTTTGATATTTTCTTTTTTTTTATTCTCTAATTATCCATTAATAGGATTTGAACTCTCATCCAATGCTGATGCAACAGTTGTGCTTCATAAATGACACAATTAATAGACCTAAGCACTACATCAACATGGCTATATAGGAAAAATCTTTAAATTTTACTATCATTAAGATGCTTCTTAATTAATTTGTTTTATGCTTTTTTTTTCTCTGGCTTATCTTTTATTTATTTTATCATTCATTAAGTTTGTTTCTCTTTTCAGTTTATAGTTTGTTTATTTTTAATTTTCTAGAATAAAAATTTATGTACATAACAAGATAAAATTTTTAGCATACTTGAAAGCCGCTACCAGCGACTTGTGGTCAAAATTTAATAAATCAAAAGCTGCTATTAATGGCTTGCGGTAGTGAAAGAGTTGAAAACAAAATTCTTATTTTGGTTTCTTGCTAAGTTAATAGTTAAAGATAAATACCATTTTTTTAATTTGGCGAAGAAATAGGTGAAAAGAAAGAAATTGATAAAGAGTGGAAAACTTAGGGTTTAAAAATACCATTAACAAAATAAAGAATTAAAAAAGCTATACTTAAACCAGATTATACTTAATTACTTGACCAGATACAAGAATAATTAAAAGAGATTTAAAAAAAAGTACTTTAAAAAAAGAATTAAGAATGATGAGAGGTTTTCATTATGTAGATTTAAAAAAAAAAAGATCTTTATGAAAATGAAAATATTAATAGTCTTGGGATGATAAGAATAAAAGATGCAATGCCAGCTATCATGCCAGCTATCATGGCTTTGTATGCTAAGCAAATAGAATTAGTAGAACTTGATGGTGAATATTTTGAAGAAGAAATTGACTACTCTCCATTAAAATCTTCCTCATTGTCATCAGTTCCTAGTCACACTCCAAGTGATCAGGAATTTGATGATAATGAGGAGGATTTTATGCAAAAAGAAGGACAATGTTGGTTTAAAGTTGTTTCTTCTGAACACAAAATTGAGTTTGTTCAATATTTTTTATTATCATTAAACAAAGTTGAAAAAAATAACTTGTTTTTTAAGGAAATGATCTTAGAAAAATAACTGAAAATAAAGTGTCAAGGGAAACTTTGTTTACAAAACGTTATGATTATTGATATTGATACGTTTATGCTTAATGTTTTATTACTTCAATAATGCCAACATTAAGCATCTTGGCATTATTGAAGTGGAATTAAAAAAAATACTAAAATATACAGTAAAATCAGTACTAACAAGTCTGTCAATTTTGCATTTATACCCACATAACACATTGTGTTATGTGGGTATAAATTATTACACATAAAACTGAGCAATTGAAAAACCGAGCAATTGAAAAACTGAAAAACTGAAAAATTGTAGTTTTAATTATTTGTATTTATTACTCTTTTATAAACTACATGCTTTTTCATACTGAAAAATATTTTCTTTTGTTTGCAACTTTCATAGTTTTTAATGAGTTTTTATTATATTTCAACCAATTCAAATAAAGCATTTTTTTTTGATATTTTTAAAGAAATCTGTATGATCTAAAATAATGTTTCCTTTTGTTTGCAGATAACATTTTAAGTTTTAAAACATTAAAACCTACAAATTCACTAGATAAAGAGGATATAATGTATATAATAACTTTTTACCATAAATTTATAGTAGAATTAATTTTAACTTATAGGTTCCAGCAAAGAAGAAAAGTGTATTGGTCAAACTATAAAACAAGAAGGTAATGGAGTTTGTCAACCTATAAAACAAGAAGAAAAGGTAATTAGTCAACCTATAAAACAAGAAGATAAGGGAGTAAGTCAATCTAACACACAAGGAGATAAAAGGCTAGAAAAGCCTATCAAACAAGGTGAAATTTCAACAAATGCTAATACACAAAACGTTCCTGACGCAAAAGTAGCCAGTCTGGCTGCTGAATTAAAGAAAGGTAATTTTTGTTTAATTTATTTATCAAAATAAGCATAGCTTTGCTGTTTACTTGTTTTTTTCACTTTTCAAGTTTATCTACATTTCAAGCTTAGGCTTGATGATTTTCATTAAAATAAAAAGTTTTAGTGCTGTTACATCACACAATGACTTAATCATACTTTGGATGCAAGAAAAAAAAACAGTTGTTATCAATTATCAGATTAGTGTTGAATTTGAAATTTTTGTTTTTAACGATTTTTTTTACATGAAAAACAGTAAAAAGTGACCATGGAAAAATAAGGTTATATAAGATGTATGATAATGTAATATAAGAAAATCCATTAAAATATATTACACATTTATTCAAAGTTTACAGCACAAATACAGTTCAAAATAATTTAAATTTACTAAAAAACTTACAAATAACACTCAAAGAGTCATTGTACTTTGCGAATTCAGAACTTTATACTATCAATACCCTGTTGTCTCAAATCATAATTTTATATTATCAATGGTATGTTGTCTCAAATCATAACTTGATATTATCAATGGCCAGTTGTCTCAAATTTAATTTTATATTACCAGTATTTGAATTTATATTTTTAGTTTAGCATAATTTTATTTGTGACAAATTTAGTTTATATAAGTCAAAGCAGTAAGAAAATTAGTCAAAACACTAATAATTGTTTAAATCTTGTTTTTATTGAGTTCATTAAATTCAAGAAAGACACAAATGCCTTTTTTTTACTTGCATAATCAATTTTATACTTGCAATAGTTTTATATATATTTAAACATTTAAAAAAATGTTATACAATATAAGATAGTATGAGTATATAATGCGTAAGCGTGGATATAATATATGAGAATATATATGGACAATTCCATTTTAAACTTACATTACACATGCAACAACTTTATCAAATATTTGTCTATTTAAACTGTAGTTTAAAGTTTTAGTTATTTTGTATGAAAGCTGTTAGTCTAAAGAATAAAATAAGCTAAAAAGTTTTAAGTCTGGCCAAAAGAGGGCAAACTTATTACTGAAAATGCCACTTAACTTATATTACATGGAAACTAAAAAAATGCTTCAACTTTTAAGTCAGATTTCAACAAATCAGTAAAGCGGTTTGTATTAGAAAGCGGTTTGTATTAGAATTTCACAAGATGTTAAGAAGTCTATGCCAATTTTAAAAATATATAAAATTTTATCAGAGGTGACCGGCTAATAAAATAAACTTGTTTTTTTTGATACTATATATTTAACTTACTTTACATCACTTATGTTACAGAGCAATATTTATAGTTGATATCTATTATTCAGAGTTAGAGTTACGTAACAAAAGAGTTGCAAAAGTGTTGAATTCATTCATTGAAAATAATTAACAAAGGAAATTTTAAAAAACTGGTTGCACTCTTCCTGAGTGATTTTTCATAACATTCATGAAAGTTATCTAATGGAAAACAGTTTTTACTAGACCAAGAGCATCTTTAAATTTTTTTTTCAGTATTTTACAAATTAATAAAAAATCTTTGATTTGTCAAAGTTTTTACTTATGCTCCTTATGTTTATGTGTGTTGCCTTATTTTCATTAGGTTGAATTTTTAAAATGCTGCAACGTATATACATTTAAATCTTTTAAAATATTTTTGACAAAAAAACTGCTATCACAGTTTAAGAGGGAGAGGGGTTCAGGTATATGTGATCGTTTGTGACAGGAGGGAAGGGGTTAAGAAATGACAAATATAGGGTGATGTGCTATGGATGACCCATAATTTGCAAATGATTTGTTTTACTAAAACAAAAATAAAATAGATTCTAACTAATTTTTTTTTTATTAGAAGAATAGCAAACAAATCTTTTTTTTTTTTTTTTAATTTCTAAATACAAATATTTAATTCTTATTTTTATTTACTTAAGTGTATTTATATATGTCAACTAAAACAAGAATACATAAACAAATAAAAATAAATAATTTTAATTAACATTAAAAAAAATATATATATTTTTTCTAAATACTCTTAATATAAAAAGTTTCAGTTAGAATCTTGTCATACCAACGTGAATTACATAATGACATAAATCATTTTGTAAACAAAAACTTAACAAAAAAGTACCAGAACTTTAGTAAATGCATGTAGTTTTAACTTTCGCTACACATTTAAAATAAAAATTTGCTTTAACTAAGCATCGTTATTAAAAACTTTAAATGTGAAAACGTAAAATTTAATATTCTTTTGCATATATTATTAAAAAACTTAAGTTTTTAACTGAATTTTAGAAAAAATAAAACTTTATCATGATTTTGTTAATTTACGTTACATGAAAATTGCAATAGTTCTTTCGTTATTTTCTTATGATATATATATTTTATAAAGCATAAAATCTGACCTACAACAATTTGAATTTTATAATCAATATTCATTTGCTAAAAGTTGACAAAAAAGAGAATAACATTTGACTTTTTTTTCATTTTCCACTGTGGAATTGCCCATATATATATATATATATATATATATATATATATATATATATATATATATATATATATATATATATATATATGCAACCCGTAGATGTTGCCCGAAAGTTTTTTCCATATTTTGTTGACAAAAAGTAAAAATTAAAATGCAAGACCGGAATTATTATTTTTTATTAATTGAGAGACTGTCTGCCCCAACCAAACCCTCAGTCGATGTAGCAACACTCCCTTGCGGGTCAGGCTAAAAGATAGTAGATGTAGCACCACTCCCTTGCGGGTCAGGCTATTTGTCAGTCGATGTAGCAGCACTCCCTTGCGTTTCAGGCAACTTGTCAGTCGATGTAGCAGCATTCCCTTGCGAGTCAGGCTATAAGATAGTCGATGTAGCAACACTCCGCGCATGATTTACAGTAAAAAAAAATAAAAATAAAAACATTTTATTAAAAATATTAAAAATAAAAACATTTTATTAAAAAAAATAAAAATAAAAACATTGTTTATATTGTTAAAAACATTCAGAATGTTTTTAAAACATTCTGGTACATTAAATTTGCGTTTTTGTGGTTTTTTTTAAAAACGATTTATTTATAATTAAATTAATGGTTTTTACTTTCGTCCAACACGCAAATGTTGGACAAAAGTCAAAAGTAATTAAAAGTGACGTATGTGTTGGCGTAAGAATCACTTTTTTCCTTCCGCTCTTCCCAAAGACAACAAACTATAGATCTATATATATACATATATATATATATATATGGACATATATATATATGGACATATATATATATGGACATATGTATATATATATGGACATTTATATATATATATATATGGACCAGAAGAAACGGAGACAAACATTTTTAATCATTTTTTATTAAACCAACAAAAATTAAATAAGACAACGATGAATAACAACAACATGGACCTACCGCAATAATATACTCAGCCTGTTTCGAAGTGGCCTCCCGCGGCGATACATAAGCCCAAACGCGTCTTGAAATTTTCAGCGATGTGTCGCAGGTCTTCTGGCAACAATTGATCCCATTCCCAGCGCAGTGATTGCTTCAGCAACTCCAAACTTATGTGGCATGTAGCACAGGCCCTGGCCTCCAAAAATGACCAAATGCTGTAATACATCGGGTTGAGATTCGGCGAGTAGGGCGGCCATTCCGAAGATGCAATGAAGTCTGGAAAATGGGTCCAACACCAGTATTGAGTTGTTTTTGCCTTGTGAGCAGGGGCAGAATCCTGTTGGAATGTCCGATTCACATTGCCAAAGTACTATTGGGCCCAGTACCACAGTCTCGAGAATGTCGTGTTGGTAGACTTCTTGGTTGATTTTGACTCCTTTATCCACAAAAACGAGGGGGGTCTTACCGCTAGCGCAGATTCCGCCCTAGACCATGACAGACTGCGGCTTTTGGCTCCCTTTTTGCCATTTGTCACACCGATTCACATTTTATTTCGATTTCACAAGCGATTTTTCGTATGGAGACCCTCGAATTTCGCTTGACTCACTTCCTGATGATCTGGCGGTTGTCGTATGTGTTGACGGTGCGTCTTCTACCACTTCCTGGACAGCGACCATCATGGCCGAGCTTCTTGAAACGATTGACGGCCTTGAACACAGTTTGCTTAGGCACATTAAGCAAGCGAACAATATCACATTGATGCATTCCTTTACGAAACAACTCCAAAATTGCACTACGTTTATTTGACATTCTAAAAATATAATATATTTTAGAGATATCAAACTAAGAACATATATATACTAAACGTAAAAGCATGGAGAATCCGAAAACCAATAAAATTAATTGGATACCGTTAAAAACTTTATTATCAGGACATATTAAATTTTGTCTCCGTTTTTTCTGGTCACCCTGTATATATAAGCGTGGATATAATATATGGGTATATCAAATCACCTAAAATTTAAAAAATTTTGAACCATGGGTCTTCAAATTTTTTAAAAACCTCTTTGGCTATTGCATCTTAAAAAGAAAAGTTAACATATAAAATTTTAGCTAAAAATGTTGAGAGGTTGACAAGATACTGCAATTTTAATACTGACCTGGTTTCCTAAAATGACCCGGTTTTCATAACACTCTGAAAAAACATTTTTCTTAAAATAATAACAAATAAAAATGGCAAAAACATGAAAATAAACATATATAATGTTTTTTTGATGCTGAATTTAATAAATGTACTTAAAATGCTAAAATATAAAAGGAACATGCTTAAAAATTAATAAAACAACTAGTTTCTATAAAACAACTTTGGGGCCCAATATCTTAAAACACCCCAATCAAAAAAAATTTTTTTTTGCTGTTAATATTTTCAGCTGTTTATAATCTTACTAGGCACAAAAAATCTAACTGGAAAAACGACTGAAACATGCGGAACTTTAATTTCAAAGATGTATCAAATTTTCAATAAGCTATTTTAAAAAACTTTCAAATAGAATTCTGTAAAATATTGTATTTAGTTAAAAGACTCCTTAAAAAAAACAATTTTGTTATATTTAAGGAAGTCTTAAATAAGTCTTATATAATAACTTAGTTATTTGAACTTAACAACTGGAAAAAACATCCTGTTTTGTTTTATATAAAAACTGAATTAGTGTGATATGGATGTGCATTTGTTTTTAAAATTTTGACAACTTTTGTAAAAGTTTATTATTACAAGTTATTACAATTGTGCAGATAAGCTATATACAACTATACATACAATTATACTATATACAAAATACATAAAGCTATATGCAATTATATATACAATTCAATTACTTTTAGAAAATCTTAGAGTAGTTACGATAAATGAGTCACAAGACATGATGAGAAGTAGCTTAAATATTGCTCCTGGGAAGAAACTTTGCAAACCCTGTAAGCAAAAGATTGCCAAAAAAGCAGATCTTAAAGAAGAGAAGCAAAGTCAGGGTGAACAAGATGAAGATTTTCTAATATCATCATTCAAATCAAAAAGACAGGAGATCAATGAAGAACTTGAAAATTTTAATATATCTCCTCCAAAATCTCATTCAAAGTCATCAAAACATATACTCTCAGAAGGAAAGAGAAAAGTTGCGCGCATCAACGAAATGGTAAGTAACCTTACTAGAAAAACTAAAAGTCAATTCAATGTTCCCTCAAAACTGTGTTATGAACCAAATGACATTAAAAAGAAGGCTGAAAACTTTGATGATATTATGAGCTTGATAAAAGAAAAAATTTTATGTTCTGACACAAGAACTATTGTTCAACTTCTAACACTGGCACCCCCAAGTTGGTCAATATTAGAAGTACAAAATAACTTTGCAGTTACAGAATACCAAGCAAAAAAGGCTAGACAACTTTTTAATAAAAAAGGATTGTTGGCTATCTCACCTTTGTATAAAGGGAAAGTCTTACAAAAAGAAATAAAAGATTCTGTTAAACTTTTTTATGATTCAAGTGATTTATGTAGAATTATGCCTGGAAAAAAAGATTATGTTAGCATTCAAAAGAACGTCCATAAACAAAAAAAACTGCTTTTGTGTATTTTAAAGGAACTATATTTATTATACAAACAAAAAAATCCAGAAATACAAATAAGTTACTCAAAATTTGCTTCACTTAGTCAAAGTGGTGCATTTTGCCAGGTGCAAGTGGTACACATTCTGTTTGTGTTTGTTCTTATCACCAAAATGCCATATTGCTAGTAGATGCTTTAAATATTGGACTAAAGTATAAGGACTTACTTTCAAAAACCGTTTGCTCAGTAGAAAACAAAGAATGCATGCTTGCACAGTGTGATGATTGTCCTGGTAAAGAACCCCTCACCAAATATTTGTATGAGATTTTTGGAGAATACGAAGATGATTTTGAGATACACTACAAGCAATGGCAAACTACTGACCGTACAACACTATTAAGTTTAACAGCTGATGTTCCAATGTTTGTTGAACTATTAGCATCTTGTTTTGAAAAGCTACAAGCTCATTCTTTTATTGCTCACTCTCAATCACAGTACCTTAACCAACTGAAACAATATATGGATAAATGAAACATTATCATTATTGGCGACTTTGCTGAAAATTATGCTTTTGTTGTCCAAGATAAAATACAGAGCTATCATTGGAACACCCAACAATGTTCTTTACATCCATTATTCATATACTATAAAGATGATAAAGGTGAACTGAAACATATTTCTTACTGTTTTATATCAGATGACATTATACATGGTGTAACTTATGTGTACAAAATATTCCAACTAATCATACCAATATTAAAAATAAAATTTTCCAATCTGTCCAAATTACATTTATTCACTGATGGTTGCACAGGACAGTACAAAAATTGTAAAAGCTTTTACAATCTATGTCAACTAGAGAGCGAATTTTGCCTTAAAATTGAATGGAACTTTTTTGCCACGTCCCACGGAAAGTCACCATGCAATGGGATTGGTGATAACTGTAAAAAGATTAACAACACAAGAAAGTTTAAAACGACCGTACAGAAACCAAATTCTCACATCAGAAGCTATGTATGAATTTTGTATTGATAAAATCAAAGTTGTTAACTTCATTTACATAAAGGGATTGGACTTACAATTGCAACATGAAGAGCAAAAAGAAAGGTACACTGGTGTAACAACTCTACCTGGTACTCGTAGCTTTCATCAATTTATACATCTTGGAGATAACAAGGTTGGGGCAAAGATGTGTAGTACAGACACTAATTATACAATAATCCACAATCTTAAAAAGAAACAAGACATATCTCAACTTGATACTGTCACTTTAGGTTGTTATGTCGCTGTAGTCTGTGATGATAAGTGGTGAATTGGCATTGTAACTAAAACCAACTTAGAAGAAGTTGATGCTAAAGTTAAGTTTCTTCATCCAAATGGTCCATCAATCTGTTTTAACTGGCCTGAAAGAGACGACTACTGTTTTATTCCAAACACCAACATATTGAAAAAACTATCTGTTCCACAAGCTTGCTCTAGTTCTGGTAGAAACTATGTGTTTAAAAAATGCTGAAATAGAGGAAGTACAAGTAAAATGGGAGCAATATTGTAAACTATTACAAACACAGTCAAAATAACTTTCATCTTTGATACCTTTACAAATCTTGTATATTTAAGTAACTTTTTAAATTACGATTAACTTTATTTTATTTACAAATATTTTTTGGGAATTTCTTGAAAAAGTAATACATCTTTGAAATTAAAGTTCTGTATGTTTTAGTTGTTTTTCCAGTAAGATTTTTTGTGCCTAGTAAGATTATAAACAGCTGAAAATATTAACAGCAAAAAAAAATTTTTTTTGATGGGGGTGTTTTGAGATATTGGGCCCCAAAGTTGGTTTATAGAAACTAGTTGTTTTATTAATTTTTATGCATGTTCTTTTTATATTTGAGCATTTTAAGTACATTTATTGAATTCAGCATCAAAAAAACATTATATATGTTCATTTTCATGTTTTTGCCATTTTTATTTCTTATTATTTTAAGGAAAATGTTTTTTCAGAGTGTTATGAAAACCGGGTCATTTTGGGAAACCAGGTCAGTGTTAAAATTGCAATATCTTGTTAACCGCTAAACTTTTTTAGCTGAAATTTTGCATGCAATATTTTTTTATAATTAGGAATAATGTGTCAAAATATAACACAAAAGGAAGACACATGGTTCAATGGACTGGGTGATTTGATGTGGAATTGCCCATATGAGAATATATATATTTATGCATTAAAACAAAGTTAATAAAGAAATCTTTTTTTTTTTTCTTTTTAATAATCATTTTGTAAAAATATTCATGTGAAATTTTGATGCTTTTAATTTGATTATTGTTATAGAGTTAGATCAAACAGCACAAAATCTAGAAGTACTTTCTGTATCACCTTCTAAACAAAAACAACCTGAAGCAAAAACAGTTAGACCTTCAGCAGTAAATGGTAATTATGCTTTTCACAAAATTTAAATTAAATCATTTTTTTTCTTTTTAAGAAATAAATATTTATCATATATATCTAATAATTTAATATTATATTTAATATAGTCAGGTGCAGAAAAATTCAGGCAAATTTTTTAGCAGAAACAAATTTAACATTTTATGTTGTCATTCTTAAGCATTCCAAAGTTTCAACCCATTTTTAAATAACAAGTTTTTAACAAGTTTAAATAAACGATATAAAAGAAATAATACAAAGCATTATTAAAACATAGTTTTTATAACTTTAACTAAAGGTGTAAGAGGTTGTAGAGGTTTAGTTTTTCAGGGTGCAATGGTGTGAAAGTTTCAAGATTACTTTTTTTTACTAAATTTTGTATATATTTACATACATAAATACACACACACATACACACACACGCATGCACGCATGCACGCACACACACATACACACATACATTCATACCAGTATGGACCAAGGAAAATAGTTTGACTTAATGAATGTTCAACTAAAGTGAATTCTTGTTAAGTCAAACTTTGGCTGAAATGAGATGTTAGTTTGGGATAGGGGAATTTTTCTTTATTTAATGCTAAAGTATATGCATTATATTTATGCAGGGCTCAAAATAGCTAACTTTTTTGTTCCGGACAATTTTTCCGATAAACACTCAAGTTTGGTGGGCATGTCTGATAAAACCTAAAGAAATGCGATCAAACACCATTTCTGACTACGCTTAAAATAATTTTTTTTACAACTTGACCATGGCAGTTATTTTAACAACTTAAGGCGTTTCAAAAGTGTGCTGAAAATAAAAAAAATAAAATAAAAGTTTAAAAGATAACTTATCTAAAAAAATCTTAAAGAAAAAGAAAAAATCTAAGCTCAAAAAACTAAAATTTGAAAAGGAAAATATATTTGTATCACTTTTTTTAAAAATTACTTACTTTGCGAAATGGTTTGTAAATTATTATAAATTATAAATATATTAAATACATAAGTTATTAAGTTTACTTATTACTTTATTAAATAAAGTAACAAATAAACTGATTGTTTACAATTAACCTATTTTATTTAAATTACCAAAGAATATTATACGTAATTACATTTATATAAATATGTATTTACCAACTTTTTCTATGATTACTTTTATAAACACTTTTCGTAGCAAAAAACTTTAGCATGAAAACAAACGTTATGTAACAAAACTCAAATTTAATAGTTTAATAAAAAGTACTGGTTTCTACAAGCATTCAGAAAACTATTACGCTAAATTTTTTTATAAAATTTATTTAAAAGGGGTTTTAAAAGCTAAAATTTGTTTGAAATTTAAAAAAACCATCAGACAAAAAATCAAATAAATACTGAAATATAAATTTAAATTAATAATTAATTGCAACGTTTTAATATATATGATATTTAATAAACTGGGCTGCTTAAGTCAAAAAAGTTTAATGCTTATGCGTCTTTTTAAAAATGAGTTAGCTCAAGAAAATGTTGTATTTTATTGACGTGTTCACCTTCATTTTCTGTTAATAAAAAATAAAAAGTTCAAAAAAATGAAGTTTATATACAATACTGAATTTATTAATAATTTTGGAACAACTAAAATGATTATAAAATAAATGCACACAAAATATGGGTCTGGCAAAATGACTAATAGATGTCATATTTTACCAGACAGGTGTTGGACGTCTGGTGGCTATTTCGAGCCCTGTTTACACCATTATAATGTTTTAATAAAAAAATAATGGATTGTATTCACACAGTACAGTCAAAAATTAACATTAGAAAAAGTTTAGCTGCACAACGTCTTATAATTTATAAATATGTATATATATATATATATACATATATATATATATATATATATATATATATATATATATATATATATACATATATATATATATATATATATATATATATATATATACATACATATATATATTATATATTATATCACTGTGAACCACGATAACCGCCAGGTTTGAAGTCTCCTCACATTCAATTTTTTTTTCTTATTAAGAAGTAACATAGTTAAGTAAAGGTATTAAGAACCTCCATAGGAATGGCTAGAATAAAATTTTTACACATTTAAACTTTAGATAAAAAGGGGAGGGGCAATACACCATTAACTTTATTGAAGTTCATATATTTCACATAATTTCATTAAGAAAGTTAATTTTTACTCTGTACTTGTGTACTCCCATAATATAAAGGCATTAAAAAAGTGTTAGAACATTTATATAACAGATTACAAAGAAAAAGAATGTAGGTATAAAAACAACAACAAAATGCATTTAATGGAAAAATATCTTGACTAAGCTTTGAAATACAAAAATAGCATTCTATTTTATCAATACTCAATTAAAAGTATTTTTCATGCTATTAAAATACTTTGTAAATAATAATTTTGACATAGTTGTGTAGCAAAATATATTAAATTGAATAGTAATTTTGTTAACTATTTATTAAATGTTGAAAATTCCACAACACTTGACTTTAATCGTTTAGCATAGTCTGGGTGGCTTTGTCCTCTCTTATATTTATTCCATGTCTTTTTAAACTCATGATGAACAGATTCACCTGCTTGTTCAGAGTAAATTCCAAGCCCATTATCAGTAATGGTACTTTTTAGAAATGGTACAATATGGTTAACTGTAATATGAACTTTCCACGGTATATTCTAAGAAATGTTTTCAAAGTAAGTATTATCATATTCCCTTAAATTAGCATAAGAAATCTTGAATTCAAAAACAACAGATTCAATATCACCAATTTTTTCTCCAAAGGTGGCTTGCTTCATTGATTGAAACTTTCTTAAACATTCAATTAATGGTAGTAAATCAAGCTTTCCTTGATCAGCAATATCACGAGAAAGAACATCTAACTTATCTAAAAGTCTGTTGGCATTGTTTTCCATCAAATCCAATGCCATGGTAACCTCTGAAAAATATGTAGTTTGAGTTTAACCACTTTTCAAAGCCAGGCCATAGTTTTGATAATAGTTTTCCAAAAGTTGTAACTATTCCGATGAATGTATGCAACTCAGGTACTGAAACTAAATTTTCAATAATTGTGTCTGGATCCTTTTCAAGATATAATAATCTTGGATTAATAACATTTTTATAATCAGCCATCTTTGATTTTGGTTTTCCAGATTCTGTGTATTTACTGTAATGATAATCGAGGGAACCAAGAGTTCATTTTTCTGCACCATCCAAAAGACTCTCCTTCACACCACAAACAACTATATTTTCCAGCATGGCTTGTAATGCCAAACATTGAGTTTGCACACTTTAAATCAAATGCAACAGAATACTTAATATTTTGAAGATTAGGAGTATCAACTAATTTTCTAAGATTTCCATTGTGTTCAGACACTCCTCTACAATGGCAACAATAAAACAACACTTAAGCATCATCAAGGTCAGGTTGGTTGCTAGTTTTATCATCCGGATTAAAAACATTCATAGTGACCTTTAAAAAACCTTGACCAGAATCCACAGCAACTCTTACAATTGTAGAAAGAGGGTCAATATTCCTTTCAGTGATTATGTCATGTATAAATTCATCAATATCTTTAATATAAACCATTGATTTATTTACTATATCGCCAGCTTCAACAAATTCGTCTTCTTTACATGAAAAATATTCATTCATTTCTGCTTTTAAAGCCTCTAATTTTTTAACAACATTTCCTTCAATTCTACTTTGAAAGCCAAGACTTTTTCTAAATATAGAACACATTTTTTTGGTTTTACACTGAAATAGTTCTAAACATTTTATAAGCTCAATGATTTTTCCAAAAGATACTTGACTAAAATTTGCACAGTCACATTTATTGTCCGTAGTTCCGACAACAATAGTCAATGGTTTCCCATAAGTAGCAATTGTGAATTTTTCACCTCTAAAAATATTTTCCTTTTCCACTTTTGTTTTTAAAATACTTGAAGCAACACGTTCTGCACTTGCTGATCCCAATGCATATGCTGCATTAACTAAATTTTTCACAGCTGGAACATCACTACAAAGATGAATAATGCCTGACTTTACAACTCCACAACATTTTAAGCACATCCTTTCATTTTTATCTTCATTTAACTCAGAAGTAATAATTTTAATATCTTTCGATATTTCTGAAACATCTGAAGTTCTTCTGATAACTTGACGGTTTATCTAAACAAAAAAAAATCTAAAACTATATTGGCGGATATTTTTTAACTAAAAATTAAAATTTTTTTTTTTGATTTTTATACATTTTTCCATTCCCCTAGAGGTTTTTACTAACCAAATATTTATTTTCATATATACAACTAAGTATTTATAAAAAAAAATCTGATGTGGGGAGACTTCAAACCTGGCGGTCACTGTGGTTCATTGTGATATATAATCTTTGAAAGTCATTTTCTTGTTATATGATAAAATGTATGTAAAGTTCAATAAGTATGGCTGCATATAAATTTTTTGAAAAAAAATATTTTTAAATATATATTGCTTGATATTTTGCTGATCTATTGTGATCAGCGTCATCAGGTATAATAAATAAAAATTGTTGCAAAGAAAATCGTTCTAATAAAAACAAACCGCTAAAAAGATAACACTAAAAGATCATGCGAAAATACAAAATAGGTTATAAATGTTGATGTCAGATGATCTCAAAAAAATTGGCCCTTAAGCTTTTGTTGTTATGTTATCACCATCATTCCTATTAAGAACATTTTTGCCACTTCCCATCTCTTATCAAACTTTATCTCTGTTTATTTCCAGTGATTCTCAAATTTTCCGAATATGATATTTTGGAACAATTGATATGTTTTGGGATGTAACCAGTCAAACATACCTTGACGTGATTTGGAATGTTTAATAGCACCCAAACTGACCCATCTTCATTTTATACTATGTTTATGGTGCTCAATACATCTTGATATAATTATCTTATTGGTTTCACCATTGTATATAGAATTGCATAAAGATTTTATTTGGTCAATGCCAGGGTTTATATTTGAAGGAAGTTATGTCTAATTGTTTCAGAATATATTGTTTAACTTAATAGCTGCTGTGAATATAACTTTATGTTTTGTTTTTTAAATTATTTTCTAAATTTGGTATCAACAATTGGTATCCATGGTAGCTTTATAAATGGTTGGTTGTCAGTTGGTTGATAATTGCTTTTTTTTAAATCATTTATTATATAGTCTCTGGCGATATTAGTTAGATTGTTCTTGTCTGGTTCGTTTTCAACAAGTATTTTTATTAGAAAATCAATTTTGTTGGAGGTATTTTTGAGAGCATATTCTTTTTGCACAGCATAAAAACCCTTTGAATACACCAGTGATAATATTAGGATTGGTGTTTGAATTAGGTTAAAGTTAAATATTAGTTATTGCTTTTTTTCAATGTATTTGAAATTCATGAGCTCCATGCATTGTGTTTGTAATATTAGTATCTAGAAAATTAGGTTGTTTTTGGTGGTTTGCGAGTTCAACAGTGTATTTTATAGCAGGATTTTGTTCCTTTAGGATATTTAGAAACATTTGTTGTTGTTTTATTGAGTTAAAGTGAGTGTGACAATTGTCTACATATCTCATGAAAGTTTTTGATTCACATGTATGAATAGTAGCTACATTAAGGGCTTCTATATTTTCTAGAAAAGCTTCTGCCATAACAACCATTTAAGACAAACTTATAGGACCTGAATCAGGTATTATTTGGATTTTTTTTTTATATAAAAAATAGCAAATACTCAATGAGAGTTCTATTAATTGATACATGTCTACAAGCGAAAGTTTAGTTCAAGTCTTCCAGTTGTCAATGTCATTATATCAATAATAACTGGGACAGCTTCATTAATGGGTATGGAGAGATATAAATTAACTATATCAAATGAAACTTGAATCTTGAGATCTATTTTCCATTGCCTGGCTTCATTAACAATTCGAATTAGTGTGGTTGAATAGTATTAAAGAGTTGATTGTGTTGGTTGAATGGTATTAAAGAGGTATTTGGATGTTGCATATGGTGGTGTGTTGATTGTGGATACAATAGGACGCATTGGATAATTTTTTGGGTTTGTGCGCCTTAATCATTTCATATATTCTAAGTGGCATTCAATCTGATGGATACATTTTAAAATATGTAGTTGTATCTAACTTACCCTCTTTTCTTAATTTACACAATTGTTTTTGAAATTTGGTTGTAAGTGTGGGTGTTAGGTCATGATCAATAATTCTATTTTTAATTTGTTCTTGTAATTTAAGAGATATACCCTTTAGGTGCATCTCTTAAATTACAATTTAAGAGATGCACCTAAAGGGTGCATCTCTTAAATTTGAGAATCACTGGAAATAAACAGAGCTAAAGTTTGACAAAAAATATATAAAAAATAGGTATAAAAACAAATATGTTATATTTTAAAGCAAGATGAAAGAAGCAAATTCCATAGAACTGATGTTCGAGGAAAAAAACTAGATGAATAAGAGTTTATGGAGCACTATGGAACAGTCACAGTAAAAGGATGAGACTTAATTGAATGACAAGTAAGGCGAGAATGAGTTTTAGTTAATGGCGCAAGAGACGCTAATTCTTTAGAGCAGTGCCCATTATAGTATATGTAAAAAAGAGAAAGAGAAGCAACATTACAATGATGTGATAATGGTTGGTAGTTGGCTGCTAGAGCAGGTCCAACTATGAATACAATGCGTTTTTGCACCTTGTCTAAAAGAGAAAGAGCATCATTGAAGATCCACCCAAAATTTGGCAACAGTATTCCATGCAAGGACAGATTTGAGATTTATAGAGATAAAGAATAAAATCCAGAGTAAGAAAGTGTCATGCACGATAAAGAAATGCAACCTTAGCAGATGCTAATTTTGCAATGGATTTAATATATGGTTTCCAAGAAGGATCGGAAGACTGGAAGAGTTAATTCAAAAAGATGAAGGTTAGATGACTCATTGAATACATTACTGTTCATAAATAAAGGAAGATCTAAATTATTGCAATAACGATTGGCTGAAAAGAGTTAGGTTTTATTTGAATTAAAGTTCACTAGCCACTGTGAAGTGAGATCTTTTTCAAACTTAAATGACCCCTCCAAGCAATCAGAGAGTGTTGGCTTCTTATCAAGACAAAAAGGAATGCTAAAATCATCAGCAAACAATGCCACCTTAGATGTGAGAATATTTGGAAGATTCTTAATGTAAGTTAAAAAGAGTGTAGAGCCAAGGATTGAAAGTTGAGGAACCCCTGAAATTACAGGATATGAAGAAGAGTTCTATCCATTGTAAAAAAATTTTATACTACAATTGGTAAGTAAGGATTCAATAATCTTAAATACTTGATACACCATAAGAAGAAAGCTTATGGAGAAAACCAGCATGCCAAACTTTATCAAAAGCTATAGAAATGTTAAAAGCAATAGCCTTAACCTCTTCACATCAATCTAATGCACAATAAAACGCACTGGTTATTACTGTTAGCAAATTAGCTGTAGAACAAGAAGATCGAAATCCATATTCATAATCAAAAAGTAAGTTTCTAGATTCAAGATGGGAGATTAAGTGTTTGTTAATTAAAGACTCAAAAATCTTACTTATGATAGGAAGAAGACTGATGCGACGGTCTTTAAATGAGTCAATTTGCTCCCCAGAATTTTTAAAAATAGGGATAGCAGATGCTGCTTTCCAGCTGGCTGGAAAACAAAACTCTGATCAGCACTTGTTTAATAGTTTTGAAAGTATTGGCGGCAGCTCAGGAGAATACTTCTGCAAGAGTATAGCAGGTATGTTGTCTTGGTCACAAGCTGTAGAAGAGTCTAAGCAGGAAATACCTTTAGATACAGAAGCCAGATTGGTACGAATGTCAAGCAATGGATCAACCTGTTTGTTGGCTATATCAAGTACAATGCAACTAGTGGAATCTAGAGATGATATCGATGAAAAGTTCTTAGCAAACAATTCAGCTTTGTCTTTAGGTGAGGTGACAAAATGTGAACCATAAAAGAGAGGTGGAACAACAGGTTTGTCCTTATTATTGATACTGTTAAAGATTCTCCAAAAGTCAGGAGAACCTAAATTTGAGATAAAATATGAGATATTATGGCCTGAGAATAGCGGGCTTTGGCATTAGACAAAACCTTTTTACAATGGTTTCTAGCAATAGTAAACAGAAATCTGTTTTCTGGAGAATTGTTTTGCTGATAGATATGGAAGTCATGTTTTTGATTGGAAATTGCAGCAGCACATTTGTCAGCAGGAAGACAAATGATTTCTACCCCAGACCCATCACAAAGAAAATCACAGAAAGAGTCCCAGTCAGCTTTAAGGTAGTTGTAAGAGGTACGATGATTGGCGGATTATGATGATGAAGAAGAATGAGATAATAAATTACTTGTTCAAAAACAAGACATAAGTCGAGTACTGGGTGTGGCAGCAATTCACAAACTTTTTAGAACGTTTTTCAAAATGAATTTTTAAAGCACTAAAAAGTTATTTTCATGGAATTTTAAAAGAAGAAAAGTTAAAGATAAATACTTTTTCCACCTTAACATTCAATTAAGTCTCCTTTTTTTTCAATCACTGCCTCAAGCCTAGAATGGATGGACTGGTAGGTGCTTGTTATATAGTCCCTTGACCCTGAGTTCCAAGCATGGGTTATTAATGACTTCAGTGGCTTGACACTTGAGCGGGCCTTTTTCCAACCCTTACTCTCAACTACGCTCCACACACTATAGTCAAGAGGATTCAGGTCAGGGCTGGATGGTGTCAAAAGTGTATGGACCAGAAATTAGCCATATTGTCCTGAAGATATTGTTGAGTTTTTCTAGACCCACGACAAGGTGCATGGTCCTGTTGAAAAATGTAATTGTTTTCTGGGAATGTCTTCTTCAGCCAAGGCACCCCATAGTGTTTAAGTAAGGTAATATGCACATCATAGGTAACTTTCTCTTTCTCTTTGATGTAGATTGGTGGACATTTCTTTCCATTAGATACAATGATTCCTAGTATCACAATGGACTGAGGGTGCTTGGTGTGACACACAGGTGGTGCTTTGTCTTCCTTCTGCACAATGAATCTGTCATTTTGATTATTTATCACACAGTCAACACTAAAAAGTTTTTCATCTGAGAAAACTTTAACTGTTAGCGAAGCATGTCTTTTTAGCTGATTTAGAAGCTTCTTTGATCGTTCCAATCATAAAGTTTTTAGTCTTTCTGTTAAAAGTTAACATGAAGGTCAGGCCACACTGACTTTTCCCAGTTCTTTTGACTGTCCTTTCATCAACATTGAACAATTTTGATGTCTTTCTGATGGATACAGTAGAATTCTTATCAACATGCTTTTTAAGCTATTCTGTGAACTTTTTATCAACTTTTTTATTCACTGGAGAAGGCATTTTGGCTCTTTCAGCACTGCCTCGTTTAACCACTTTGTAAAATGTAGTTTTAGATACTCCAGAAACACAAATCACTTCACATGCAGACAATCCCGCTTGAATCAAATTTAAAACTTCGGTTCTTTTGGCTTCCATTCTAAAACTTTTAACTAAAATGTGTTTTATTTACTATTTTATTAAAATATAAGATGGTCATTGAACATTAATCAACAAAAACAAATTGCAGAAGTATTTAATTTACATCACAAAACCTAGCCGAAAATTCGTTCGCGAATCACTGCTGCATCCTGTAGAGAAGGTAAAGGATTTGGGTTTTCTGGAAAGCAAGTTGGAAAGTTGACAGTTTGAGTTAGAGATTGTGAAAGGCAAAAGTTGTCAGCCTTAACAAATGCAGAATCACTGACACTAGAGCCAAGCCATTCAGTGTGATTAGCATTTAAGTCACCGACAACAAGGATATTGGCTGATAAATAAAAAGAGAGGGTTTAGTCAGTTTGATCAAAAATAACATCGAAAAGAGTGCAGTCTTGAGATGAAGGAGAGTAATATCGAACAAAGAGAAAGGCAGTAGAATGCAGCGGTGCTAAACAAAAGCACATAAAAGAATAGTTGGTAGATTCAAGTTTCCTGACAAAATTCTTACTTTGGGTGAATTCTTATAATTGTAAATGCCCAGGCCAAGCATGTGACTATTGGAGTCTTTATGAATTAAAGAAAGATAACCAACAACTACTACAGTTGTAGCAAAATGTAGTTGTCGTTTTTAGTTAATCAAACAATCATATTGAATATCTAAAAAATTTTTGCAAAACATGACAAATTAATGTACAAATTCTACTTAAAATGTTTAATATAGAACCAGCTTTATGCAACTGTCGTGATATACTGATATGTTTTAGATTCAAATTTTACTAAATAAAAAAAGTGTAATACAAACAAGTAAAACGTGTGTAACAAGCAGAAACATACATACATTTATAAAAATACATGTGTTTAAATAATATTACAGTACATTTATAAAAATACATGTGTTTAAATAATATTACAGTACATTTATAAAAAGACATGTGTTTAAATAATATTACAGTACATTTATAAAAATACATGTGTTTAAATAATATTACATTACATGTATAAAAATACATGTATTTAAATAATATTACAGTACATGTATAAAAGTACATTATTTAAATAATATTACAGTACATGTATAAAAATACATACATGGATTTAAAGATTAAGTTGAGAGTGAGAAATATATAATCTATTTATAACTGATTTTGATAATTATCAGTTGATAGAAATGGCAATAGCAGTTATTTATTTTGCAGTTTTTTAATTTCCAAGAGAGATTGAATGGAAAAATTTTCTTCACCTATGAAGAAAATGTAAAAGTTTTAGATTTAGTAATTGTTTGGAAGATTTTTTGATATATTTTGTTATTTGCAATTAGTTAAAAAAGTTTTAAAAAAATCATTAGAAAAAACAAGAAAATCATAAAAATGCAGAGAATGAGCTTTAATTAGATAAAATATTAATTTTTTTTTTTTTTTTTTTTTTTTTTTTTTTTGTTATTCACCTCCTCAAAGCAATGAAGGCCACTACAGATGAGGAGGCTACTCAATAGTGGTTATAACCCTCTCTCAACTCTATAACTCCGAAACATGAACCTCGACGAACAAGGCCGCTGCGCGAAGAAACAAGTTGAGCGCGGTACTACCAGGGACGTGGTGGGGATCGAACTCAGAACCTCTCGCTTCTAAAGCGAGCGCTTTACCACTACACCACTACCACATGAATTAGAAATCTAACTATGGAAAACATTCTGATATCAATAAGCAATTAGGTCTATATTTTAAATTTAAAGTATTTTAAGATAATAATGATAGAAGAAATAGTTACCTTATTTCCTTTCCCTCAAATTACGCAAGTATAATCCTGATTTTTAAAAAACTGTAACAATGCAAATGTGAGTTATAAACAAAGTGTTTATCAATTGTCTACTATCGATAGATTTGTATACAATGTATTATAATATACAAGTTTATGCAAATTAAATGAAAGTGCTGAAATCAATAGATTTGTATACAAAATATTATAATATACAAGTATATACGCAAATTGAATGAAAGTGCTGAAAGGAAACAAATTTTAATGCAAAATCCGGAAACTTTTTATATTTATTTATAGAAGATTGTATTTATAAAAACATTTTAGATTATTTCATTCCAATTGTATTTTTATCATACTTTCTATTTTGTTGTATTTATTTATTAAAAGTTTTTTTTATTTGTAATATCTAATTTACTAAATCTGTTTCATCAGTAGGATCAACATCATACTCTTCTGAAATTAGAGGAAAAGGTATTTATTTAAAAAAATTATTCTTATGAGTGTTTTGTTATAAATGACTGTATAATTTTTTTCATTTTTAGAGTACAAAATTCCGAAGAGGCCTGGTTTTGGAACTGCAGGCAATGTCATTAAACTTAAAGCAAACTTTTTTCAAATTAAAGTTCCTGATATTGTTATTCATCAATATGATGTTGCAATTAATGAAGATAAACTTCCAAAAAGTTTAAATCAGAGAGTTATTATTGATTTAGTCCAGAGTAACCCAAAGCTTTTTAAAAGTTTACCAGTTTATGATGGAAAGAAAAACTTGTATACTAAAGATCCATTTGATTTTATTGGTAAAGTAAGTTTATTTAAGATTTTGTTGTTTCTATTGTTGCTAATAAACAATGACTATGATTTATCAAAATTGTTATATGACTCTATGTTATTCAGCATTACTATAAATAAAAATATTGATGGAGGCCTTTTCAGTAAATATATAAATATAAGTAATTGTTATCAATCTTGGTTAAGTTCAACTTTATTGTCTATGCTTCTACAATTGTGTAGTTGCGATTGGTTTCCATAAGGCCATTTACTCATCTACATATCACATGGAAGAGTTTCCATTATAGTGGCACTTTTTTAAAACTGGATGCGCTCTCTGGTGCTAACCTGGTATATATATAAATATATATATGTATATATATATATATATATATATATATATATATATATATATATATATATATATATATATATATATATATATATATATATATATATATATATATATATATGTGCATATATTTTAAATCCTAGCTGTCCACATCCATAAATATGGGTCTTTTCCACACTGACTATTTCTATACTTTTTTTTTCTAAATTTTGATTCACTTCTATCAAGGCTTGAAAAGTTGTAGGTTGTATGAGTCATGAAAACATGAAGATGGGAGAGAGTTCCAAAGTGTTGAAGTTCAGGGAAAAAAACTAGACAAGCAAAAGTTTTTAGAGCATGTAGGGACAAATATAGTAAACAAATGTGACAAGCATAAGGTTTTAAACCATGGCAATGATTTTGAGCAACATTGCAAGCTAAACACTTTCGGCCATTCAGATGTATTCCTTGAACAGAGTTTTAACACTATTTAATGATCAAAAGACTTTATAAAATGGTAAATAAATGCTGTAAATCAAAATTAAGGAGATATTGCCGCAATGCAATATTCAAGTAAATTTAAAACTGTAAATCTTGATATATGTTTTAACATTACGTAATTTGAAGTTTACTTAAGTTAGATATTTGCATATACTTTCGTTTACATTTATAAAAAAAAGTGCTGCAACTCTTTCTTGCCATTACCTCGGTTGCAATGATTGCCAAGAGTTCTGTATCAAACATGCACAAGTGGGCATTACTACTACTACAACTACTATTATGTTTACCAATAATATAAAGAGTTAAAAAAATGAGATGAATTTTGAACAATTTTTGGTATGCAAATAATTTTATAGATGAATAAATTTATTATAAATAAAAAAGACCCATTTTTGATCTTAGAATTAACTCAATCAAATTTTTTTTCTTGGTTTTAAACTATCAAAACTGTGGCTTATAATCTTAAGCCACAGTTTTGATGGTTTTGTGATTAATACTTTTAAAATTAATGAATTCTTCTTATACAAAGTCACTTCACATAAAATTAAAGTCATTTTAGATTTTTTGTTTATAAAATATACTAAGTAGCTTCACATGCAATTCAATCAATTTCTTTAGATCTGTTGTTTATAAAATTCGAAGTATTAACAAGTATTGATTTAAAATCATAATTAGTTTTTTTTTATATAATATTTTATAAAAGTTATCAGTTTTTTTGTTACAAATTTTATGTATTGGAGCTACACGCTCTTTTTGTTTGTACATTAGTTACACATTTTTTTTACTTATTTATGTGACAAATAATTGTTTACTTTTATCTCTGTTGCTGACCAATTTAATTACTCTCTTTACAATTATTTAACACTTTTAGCAATTGGTAAACTCAAAATTTTTCATGCATTACGATTTGAGTTTAACTTATATATTTAATAAAACTTTTGCAGGTGTAATAATTTTCTTATTGTTTCATTGCTTACTGTTTATTTTCACAAGCAAATTCTTTATTTGTGTACTCAAAACCAATACTTTTGCTTTCAAATAATTAAATCACATATTGCTAATATTAGGTTGTATTTCAGTTTGTAATACAGTACATTTATAATAAACCTTGTCTTTTAGAAATGGTAGAAACCTAGGTCAAATAACTATTATGAGGTCTTAAAGTCATATAACACTTTGATTTGTGTCAAGGTGTCAATGTCTCATGACCTGTTTGTAAATATATATATTCATTATTTAAAGTTAACTATGAAAGTTTAAAATTTATACATATGCATACATATGCACATATGTATGCATATGTTACATATGCACAGTTATTTAAAGCTGTTTTGTCATGAAAATTGAAACTCTAATAAAAACTTGTTTTGCTTATTTTTTTAGTTTTTTTTTAATGTGTTTATCCTTTTTATTCAATATAGAAAGAATTTGAAGTGCTTTTTAACGAGGATGAAAGAACACGAAAGATAAAGGTATTGTTATTAAGGAGAATATTTTGATTGCATGAAAATAAATCTCATTTTAAGTACTTATCTGTTTTTATTATTTAATTATTTAGTTGTTTTAATTTGATTTATAGTTTCAATCTGTCTTTGGTAATTTTTGATTAAAAACACAAATAGCCGTCAGTTAACGATCAATGATCATCTATTTTTGAATAAATGATATTTTGATCTCCTAATATCAATTCTGGCTGATCAAATTTGATTGGCAAGAATTGCAAGCAAGCAAATGAAATTATTAAGTTAGCAACTCAATGTTTTTGATTATTTGAATAAAAATTGTTTTGGGGCCATAAAAATGTTTAGTTTGCAGTATAAAAAAGCACAAAAAAATTAAGTAAAAATACAGAATGATTAAAAAATGCCAAATATTTTTGATTGGTGAATAAACGTAATTTGAGATCATAATTCTTTTCAGAAGTCAGAAAAAAATATTTAATTAAGTTAATTAAAGGGTAATATATTTTTATGAAACAATCAAATTTTTTTGAATAAAATGAATTTGAAATAATAACTGGAAATGTTAACATTTCTTTTAAAGTCTAGATAATAAATAGAAAGCAGATTATTTACATACAGCAATCAAAAGAATTTAAACTTACTTTTGCTTAAATTATTTAACCATCTCAAAAGTTTGAGATCATCAAATGTCATAATGGTGTAATTGTATTTGTTTTAAGTGTTAAAAATGATTTATTGAATGTATAAAATAAATTGCAATCATAAAATAGAGGCAGACAAATACAGCAATCAAAAATGATTAAATAGAAAGCATATTATAAATTATAATAATATAATAGAGGTAGACAAAATACAGCAATTATTTCATTGTTATTCTGTTTTCTAAGAGAGGTTATTATCTTTTCATGTTATTTTAAATCACCCAAAACAAATAAGTTTTTTAACAAAGATGATTTTTCCATCTATTAGGTCATTTTAATTGCAATTTTCTTTTGTAAAAAAAAAAAAAGACCTGCTTAGAAAAAAGTAAAGTTTTGAATAAGAAATCAGTATCTAAACCACCATTAAAGAAAAAAAGTTAAACTTTATTTTTTAGCAAGTAAAATATTTATTTAATCATTTGTTTTGGGCGATTCAAAATAATATGCTAAAATGGCTGTGCGGAGAAGCGAACAGATTTATTGAGAGTTAAAAGCAAAATTCAAAAAATTTGTATTTACTAAAAGATTATACTTAAATATTAGTTTATTTTTTTTGTTTTTTAAAAAAGTTTTTTATGGATTAGTTGTTAATTATTTTTTTAAACTCAGTGTTGATTGGCAACCTTTAAATAATCATTTTCAGCTTTGAAAACAAAATAGTATAATATTTTAAATAGTGTTATTTACTCTAAATTATAAAATTTACATTAGTATTATATTTAGTATAGCTTATTAAAACTTTATTTAAATAAATGTTTTATAAACAAATTTTAGGTAGTACTTCAATGGGCTGCTCAAATAGAATTACGAACATTGCATGAATCTTTGAAAACAACTTCCAAGGATTTGATTCCTAAAGATGCAATTCAGTGTTTAGATGTAGTCATGAGACAGGCAGCCTCATTAAAGTAGGTTGGTTTACAATTTTGCAAAATTAATTCCACTCTCTAAGGTTAAAGGGCGTTAAGTTTACTACAGTCAAACTGCAGTCAAGAAGGATACTCGGTTTTTTATAACTTTATTATATAAATACATATATATCCTTATCTTGTAATTGAAAGAGACTTTTATGGTAAAAAAAGTCTTTTTTAACAAGAATTTTGCGACTTCAACAATTAAGCTACATTTTATTGTCGTTGAAAAATTAAAACAATTAAATGTGGAAGTACATTAAGTTTTATCGTTTTTTAAAAAACCAGAATAATAATGACAAGAAAATTTTTTTTAGTTAAAAGAGTTTTTGTTTTTATTTTATTAAAATACATTTTTAAAACATGTACGGCATCTTGCTACATTGATTATCTTAAAGCCTGCATACAATTATCTTTAGTAGACATTCATAAACTAATTGATCTCTGATGAATATACTTTGCCATAATAAGTCTAAACCAGCTTGGTTGCACATGTGGTGCATGTTATATTGATGAAATAAGAAAAAAGGTTTCCACATGAATTCAAGAGCATAAAAAGAATAATACAAAAGCCAACTGGGATACATCTGGAATAGTAGAACATACACAAAATTGTAATGGTAAGATAAACTGGAAGAACCCTAAAACCCTTACTGTTAATTCAAATAACTATAGAAGAAAAATTTGTGAGGCGGTTGAAATACAACATGTGCAATGTTCAAAATCTAAAGAAAATGTCTTAAATCATGACAATGGCAATTTGGTGATAACTTAAATCATGACAATAGCAATTTGGTGATGACTCGCCTTTGGAAACCAACTACATTTTTTAAAATTAAAAGATGTTGACTATCTGATCTTGCAATGACATCATTTTGTTACATTCATAATAATTTTTTTAAACGATTTTTTTAACAGTTTTATTAGTCTGGCTCTCTCTATATGAGTTGAAATATCAAGTAAAAAGAAATAAATTTGGAATTAAAAAGTTATTGGAAAAATTTAAAAGAATGTGCAATGATTATAAAATTTATTCAGCAGCGTCCGTAATACCAGTCAGTAATACCCAGCATAGCAAGAATTGTTGCTGAAAGTTAAACTTGTATCTAGCTGCAGTAACAATATCAGATTTACAACATAGTGCAAGTGAGCAAGAAAGTTTTATTTAATTATATTTTGTTTCTTGAAAATAGTTTTGAAAGTAGAATCATTCTAATGCAAACATTAAACCAGTGATTAAAAGACTAAAATAAAAATTAAATTATAAAAAATTAAAATTAAAACTAATAAATTAATTTACTTCTGTTCAAATAGATTTTTGCTGAAAAATAATTTAAGCATATTCTTAAACTTAAGGAAATGTAATTCAATTTATTAAACCAAATTTTTTGTTTCACTTTTTATTGCAAAACAATTTGAATGAAAAATCCACAATTTGCATAAAAACATCCCCTTTAAAACCATTTGAATGAAAAACTTTATTATACTTAAAATTTTAATGATCAAGAAACAATGAATTATAAAAAATGTGGTATCAAATGTTTTTTTGCTTTGATCTTACTCGTTTGGTCTCTAGATTATAGACTCGTTTGGCCTATCGGCATGATTTTGTGCGATCATGTTTTAGTTTATTAATTAGAACAAGTCTATTTATTTGATTCGTTTTATTTTAAACACGTTTTATGTTATTAAGGTTATAAACTGTATAAATCAGCAATAAAACAGGATGGTGAAGTTGTTTTACATTAACTCAAGCTCTTTATATTGTTAAAACAACTTTGCAGTTTATTGTATTGTTGTTTTATAGCTTTTTACAATAACAATTAAATACTCTTTAAAAATAACACTTGTTTTATCGTCAGCATGAACTGCAATGTATTAAATAGTTTTCTATGACTAATTATAAATTTAAAAAAATTACGCAAATATTACAATATTTAAAATAGTGGTATCATGTTAAGTAAAAACAATTACTAAAAGTAATATCTTAATAGTATTAAACACCTTACTTGCTTATCTCACTATAACTGCAACTTAAACTTTAAACTTTCATTTAAGCTGTAAATTATAACAGTAACTTGCACTATTTTAAACTCTGCCAAACAAGATATTTGTAAGATAATATTTAAATATGAGAGATAATACGTTAAAAAATTAAAATTACAAACTAATGTACAAAAGATACAAAGATGCAATATACTAACATATATATATGTGTGTGTGTGTGTGTGTGTGTGTGTGTGTGTGTGTGTGTGTGTGTGTGTGTGTGTGTGTGTGTGTGTGTATGTGTAGTAGGGATGTAATTGGATGTGTAATGAATTTTTATCGGTCCTAGAGGTTTTAACTAATTGTTTAAATTCATAAATTGTAGACAACTTTTAATAAAAATTGTTTGGTCTTATCCATATCCATCATCAACTCTATATTACAGACCGATAAGATTCTCATTTACAAAAAGTTCAGTTTATTAACAATTTGATTAAAAATTTGTTGTCAACATTTTGTGAAAAATTAAGAATAGTTCATAAAATTAAAATACCAATGGTGGACAGCAAAGTTGCTTTAGCAGCTACATCTTCTTAATGTAGTTCAGTTTATTGATGCATTCCAGCAATAATTAATGATTTTAATGGAGCTAAAAATATGCCACTGATGTCATTGTCTTTGACAGAGGTAGGTCTCTGCTTTTGGCCTTTCAACTCTCTATGCTTAGATTAAAAGCATGGAATGTCTTCTTAAAATTAGTTATAAGTTGACGATGAAAAGTCCACAAAGACACCATCTGTAAAAAAAAGTTATTCAAAACATGAAAACAAAAAATTCAAATAAGTGATGAAGTTGGGCTGGTGATTCTATGCCAATGTCTTGTGCCTCTAAGTCATCAAATAGTGGAAACACTTCTAGAAGATTTTTTCAGAATCCAGAGAAGTCTACTTAAATTCTTGAACTTGATGTCAGTATAATAAAGATGTTGGAAGTTATTTTGTGTGCATTGTCATCTAGCTTTTTATTTGACTCTTTACTATTTAAAGAATGCTGTTACAAAACAGCTGAGAAGTATGTAAACCTATATCCCTGTTATCATATGTTACAGAATCTGCATCATATGCTCATACTCAATGAAGAGACACAAGAAGCTCACAATACAAACTAAAATAATTTGCATTCCAAAACAAATGACAATTTATAATTATATATTTAGATATATAATATGTAGTTTAAGAAAACCTTTTATCTTGAAAAGAAAAATGGTTTTCCAAATGGTGTTCTTTATCAACTCAAAGAGGTTCCATTTTTTGACTAATTGTAAATTGCAAATGCATAGTTTTAATGTTAGTTGGTATTCAAAATGGTGTGGACTTTATTCGAGTTTATTGTTTAAAAAATAAAATAATGCATGTTATGTAGCTAAATGTTTCTTGTGAATATACAAATTTGTTTGTATTCCTACAAATACTTCATAAATCATTCTTTATATCTAATTGTATGAAAGCTTGTTGATATTTATTTGGTTGCTAAGGACAGTTAAACTACATAGATTTAATTTTTAGTTTGTGTTATCATTCAAATACATAAAACAGCATTGTAGCATTAATATCAGTTTAGTTTATAACTTTGACATTTTAAGAAAGTCTCTTAATTTAGGTACCTATGCAAAATGCGCTCTTGCAATGAAACATGGGTATCTATATGTAGTATGAAATTTACTAAACCTGGTAAATACGGGGAAAATCTGATAAACATTTTAAAAGTTGTTACTTTTGTCCAGCTAATAATGATTTTGGTCCACTGTGCAATATGATAAATAAACAATATAGAATTTTCTTATCAAAATCAAAAAGCTTTTTTTAGAATAGCTCCATTTTTCTGATCACAAGTTTTAACAATTATTATGTATTTCACAACTTTCTTTTTTTTTTTTCTAAAATTGACTTTTTATTAAAACATCAAATCATGTGGTCTAAATTATAAAGCCACACATTCTAAATAGGTTGAGTGTTGCGAAAATGTTTTTTTTTTAATTTAATTACTGGTATTTGAATTTTTCTTACAGTTAACAGTGTATACATTTTTTCTTATTGGTTGTTTAAGGCTCTATTACCTTGTTTATCATTCATCACCCCTTCTATTATTTTTCACAAAGGAGAAATAAGTCAGACTTAAGCTAAATTTATATATTTTTACTGTTTGAATATATGAAAATATGCTGCCCCTAAAAT